>NW_026609658.1:0-26929 GCF_029499605.1 Hyla sarda | reverse complement strand
ACTCTGGGCTGGGGGGCAGTCAACCACCAGTACACACAGCAGAACCTAAACCCATACCATTATTGCTAAGCAGCAAGACAGGGGCCCATTGCACTCCCACGGGGCCTTTTTAAATGCAATCCATAACCCGGATTTGCCAGGAACCCTTCTTACTCCTCCTACTTGCATGTGACACTGGGCTTAGGATCTGCATAGGAAACACACACACAAGCACACACCTACCTTTGTTGCCTGCAGATGCCTCCTTGGCTGTCCCCAAACGGTATCAAACCAACACCCACGGGAAGCTGTAAGCATAGAGGACATGCCTGCACCCCATTGGACTTACCTGTGTGGGTTAAATCCGGGTTATTTGACAACCTATGGCGGTGATGGTTCTGCTCAGGCAGAGCAGTGCTGATGCTCCTCATAAAGCTGTCGCTGCTGTGAAGGTTCTAGGTGACATCACAAATCCCTATGGTTACATACACAACAAAGCTGGGTTGTTGTTGTTTACACTCTGCAAGGCCTGTGGAAGTGAGTGACATCATAGCACTGTAGTTCTGAGGGTTCTAGATGGATGCAACAATCTCCTGTTGCTTCTATGAAGGCCATAATAGACGACATCACCAAACAGCTCCATAGTCACATACACAGCAAAGGAGAGATGTTGTTTACACCTAGTGATGTCAGTGGTATTGAGTGACATCACAGCACAGTGCTAAGGCTCCTGGGCCTGGACACAGCAGCGGCTGCAATATCTCAACGGAGAATACGTTTATATATATGTGTGTGTGTGCGCGTATATATATATATATATATATATATATATATATATATATATATATTTCTCCGCCGAAATCACTTTTAAACCCATTTCCACCTTTTTTTCCCTTCTCTTCCTCTTACTTTTTTTTCACGTTTTTTTACGTTTTTCTCCTTTTCGCCTCTTTTCTGGGCGTATTATTCTTCTTTTTCTTCTTTTTTTTCGTCTAATGCATACCCCATCAGTGCAGCAATGCTTATTCAATACCGCCAGCAGATGGAGACACTGGGGGATAATTTTCTAAGGATTTATACTGATTTTTCCTGTCTGAATTTGTCGCACAGAAAGTTGCAGGCCAAATATGTGTGACATTTCTGCGACTTTAGCTTCTAGAGCATTTTTACAACATTATACATAGGTGCTGAATACATAAAAAGCGACTGTTCAGCGACAGACAAGTCGCATCGGCTGAAAGTAGGCCAGAATGTCAGTCCATGTTGGAGCAGGTTTAGATACAGTCTAAAGTATAGATCTCAAAGTCTGTGCACAGAATTTAGCAAGGGCCTCGCACCTTCTGATGCATCAGGTAGGTGCACAATAGCATAGCCTAACCCTCTGTACTTTGGTCTATATTGATGCGGGACATAGACAGCCAGCTGATGACCAATCCATTAGTGCAATGGATGGCTGGAAGCATTTGTCTTTGCCTTTGCAATACCACAGAAGCAATGCATGGTCAATGTACAGCAATGACACACCTGTGTGAACAGCCAGGAGACCCCCCCCCCCCATGTTATGTTACATAGTTACATAGTTAGTACGGTCGAAAAAAGACATATGTCCATCACGTTCAACCAGGGAATTAAGGGGTAGGGGTGTGGCGCGATATTGGGGAAGGGATGAGATTTTATATTTCTTCATAAGCATTAATCTTATTTTGTCAATTAGGAACATTCAGCACCCACCCGCTATCAAGGCAGCTGCCTATCATGTCATGCCCTACCTGCACAGGTGTGCTGGCTACTCAAATGATCCAATTAAGGAGGCCATTTAGTCAGCAGCAGCAGAAGTCCTGTGCCTGGACGCTCCAACAGGGGCCAGACACAAGCAGAAGCAGAAGCAGCAGAAGCAGCAGCAGCACCACCTTTTGTTTTTTGGCTGCAGCAGCAGCAAGGCCCACAGGGCTGGCTAGCTGGCTAGCCAGCAAGCAGGTAGCAATGAAAGTAGGAATCTTTCTTTTTAACCCTGTAAGGGGGTGGTGCACTGTACCCGAAGATACTGCCATATCGGGTCAATGCATAGGGCGACGGAAGCAAGCTTCGAAATCGGCCCCCGTTCTCAAAAATCCATTTAATATATGGTCCCCAGATAGGGGACGTATCAGATATTAAACTGATAAGAACAGATACTACACTTGATCTTAGCCAAAAGGCCGAGAAGCGATAACCGTGAAAGGGGCGGGCCCAACAAGGTCCCCTTCATGGGCACTATCACTGCTTGCTGTCAGGGAGGCTGCCAGACAATTTTCCATGCACACTCTGGGCTGGGGGGCAGTCAACCACCAGTACACACAGCAGAACCTAAACCCATACCATTATTGCTAAGCAGCAAGACAGGGGCCCATTGCACTCCCACGGGGCCTTTTTAAATGCAATCCATAACCCGGATTTGCCAGGAACCCTTCTTACTCCTCCTACTTGCATGTGACACTGGGCTTAGGATCTGCATAGGAAACACACACACAAGCACACACCTACCTTTGTTGCCTGCAGATGCCTCCTTGGCTGTCCCCAAACGGTATCAAACCAACACCCACGGGAAGCTGTAAGCATAGAGGACATGCCTGCACCCCATTGGACTTACCTGTGTGGGTTAAATCCGGGTTATTTGACAACCTATGGCGGTGATGGTTCTGCTCAGGCAGAGCAGTGCTGATGCTCCTCATAAAGCTGTCGCTGCTGTGAAGGTTCTAGGTGACATCACAAATCCCTATGGTTACATACACAACAAAGCTGGGTTGTTGTTGTTTACACTCTGCAAGGCCTGTGGAAGTGAGTGACATCATAGCACTGTAGTTCTGAGGGTTCTAGATGGATGCAACAATCTCCTGTTGCTTCTATGAAGGCCATAATAGACGACATCACCAAACAGCTCCATAGTCACATACACAGCAAAGGAGAGATGTTGTTTACACCTAGTGATGTCAGTGGTATTGAGTGACATCACAGCACAGTGCTAAGGCTCCTGGGCCTGGACACAGCAGCGGCTGCAATATCTCAACGGAGAATACGTTTATATATATGTGTGTGTGTGCGCGTATATATATATATATATATATATATATATATATATATATATATATATTTCTCCGCCGAAATCACTTTTAAACCCATTTCCACCTTTTTTTCCCTTCTCTTCCTCTTACTTTTTTTTCACGTTTTTTTACGTTTTTCTCCTTTTCGCCTCTTTTCTGGGCGTATTATTCTTCTTTTTCTTCTTTTTTTTCGTCTAATGCATACCCCATCAGTGCAGCAATGCTTATTCAATACCGCCAGCAGATGGAGACACTGGGGGATAATTTTCTAAGGATTTATACTGATTTTTCCTGTCTGAATTTGTCGCACAGAAAGTTGCAGGCCAAATATGTGTGACATTTCTGCGACTTTAGCTTCTAGAGCATTTTTACAACATTATACATAGGTGCTGAATACATAAAAAGCGACTGTTCAGCGACAGACAAGTCGCATCGGCTGAAAGTAGGCCAGAATGTCAGTCCATGTTGGAGCAGGTTTAGATACAGTCTAAAGTATAGATCTCAAAGTCTGTGCACAGAATTTAGCAAGGGCCTCGCACCTTCTGATGCATCAGGTAGGTGCACAATAGCATAGCCTAACCCTCTGTACTTTGGTCTATATTGATGCGGGACATAGACAGCCAGCTGATGACCAATCCATTAGTGCAATGGATGGCTGGAAGCATTTGTCTTTGCCTTTGCAATACCACAGAAGCAATGCATGGTCAATGTACAGCAATGACACACCTGTGTGAACAGCCAGGAGACCCCCCCCCCCCATGTTATGTTACATAGTTACATAGTTAGTACGGTCGAAAAAAGACATATGTCCATCACGTTCAACCAGGGAATTAAGGGGTAGGGGTGTGGCGCGATATTGGGGAAGGGATGAGATTTTATATTTCTTCATAAGCATTAATCTTATTTTGTCAATTAGGAACATTCAGCACCCACCCGCTATCAAGGCAGCTGCCTATCATGTCATGCCCTACCTGCACAGGTGTGCTGGCTACTCAAATGATCCAATTAAGGAGGCCATTTAGTCAGCAGCAGCAGAAGTCCTGTGCCTGGACGCTCCAACAGGGGCCAGACACAAGCAGAAGCAGAAGCAGCAGAAGCAGCAGCAGCACCACCTTTTGTTTTTTGGCTGCAGCAGCAGCAAGGCCCACAGGGCTGGCTAGCTGGCTAGCCAGCAAGCAGGTAGCAATGAAAGTAGGAATCTTTCTTTTTAACCCTGTAAGGGGGTGGTGCACTGTACCCGAAGATACTGCCATATCGGGTCAATGCATAGGGCGACGGAAGCAAGCTTCGAAATCGGCCCCCGTTCTCAAAAATCCATTTAATATATGGTCCCCAGATAGGGGACGTATCAGATATTAAACTGATAAGAACAGATACTACACTTGATCTTAGCCAAAAGGCCGAGAAGCGATAACCGTGAAAGGGGCGGGCCCAACAAGGTCCCCTTCATGGGCACTATCACTGCTTGCTGTCAGGGAGGCTGCCAGACAATTTTCCATGCACACTCTGGGCTGGGGGGCAGTCAACCACCAGTACACACAGCAGAACCTAAACCCATACCATTATTGCTAAGCAGCAAGACAGGGGCCCATTGCACTCCCACGGGGCCTTTTTAAATGCAATCCATAACCCGGATTTGCCAGGAACCCTTCTTACTCCTCCTACTTGCATGTGACACTGGGCTTAGGATCTGCATAGGAAACACACACACAAGCACACACACCTACCTTTGTTGCCTGCAGATGCCTCCTTGGCTGTCCCCAAACGGTATCAAACCAACACCCACGGGAAGCTGTAAGCATAGAGGACATGCCTGCACCCCATTGGACTTACCTGTGTGGGTTAAATCCGGGTTATTTGACAACCTATGGCGGTGATGGTTCTGCTCAGGCAGAGCAGTGCTGATGCTCCTCATAAAGCTGTCGCTGCTGTGAAGGTTCTAGGTGACATCACAAATCCCTATGGTTACATACACAACAAAGCTGGGTTGTTGTTGTTTACACTCTGCAAGGCCTGTGGAAGTGAGTGACATCATAGCACTGTAGTTCTGAGGGTTCTAGATGGATGCAACAATCTCCTGTTGCTTCTATGAAGGCCATAATAGACGACATCACCAAACAGCTCCATAGTCACATACACAGCAAAGGAGAGATGTTGTTTACACCTAGTGATGTCAGTGGTATTGAGTGACATCACAGCAGGCTCCTGGGCCTGGACACAGCAGCGGCTGCAATATCTCAACGGAGAATACGTTTATATATATGTGTGTGTGTGCGCGTATATATATATATATATATATATATATATATATATATATATATATATATATATATATTTCTCCGCCGAAATCACTTTTAAACCCATTTCCACCTTTTTTTCCCTTCTCTTCCTCTTACTTTTTTTTCACGTTTTTTTACGTTTTTCTCCTTTTCGCCTCTTTTCTGGGCGTATTATTCTTCTTTTTCTTCTTTTTTTTCGTCTAATGCATACCCCATCAGTGCAGCAATGCTTATTCAATACCGCCAGCAGATGGAGACACTGGGGGATAATTTTCTAAGGATTTATACTGATTTTTCCTGTCTGAATTTGTCGCACAGAAAGTTGCAGGCCAAATATGTGTGACATTTCTGCGACTTTAGCTTCTAGAGCATTTTTACAACATTATACATAGGTGCTGAATACATAAAAAGCGACTGTTCAGCGACAGACAAGTCGCATCGGCTGAAAGTAGGCCAGAATGTCAGTCCATGTTGGAGCAGGTTTAGATACAGTCTAAAGTATAGATCTCAAAGTCTGTGCACAGAATTTAGCAAGGGCCTCGCACCTTCTGATGCATCAGGTAGGTGCACAATAGCATAGCCTAACCCTCTGTACTTTGGTCTATATTGATGCGGGACATAGACAGCCAGCTGATGACCAATCCATTAGTGCAATGGATGGCTGGAAGCATTTGTCTTTGCCTTTGCAATACCACAGAAGCAATGCATGGTCAATGTACAGCAATGACACACCTGTGTGAACAGCCAGGAGACCCCCCCCCCCCCATGTTATGTTACATAGTTACATAGTTAGTACGGTCGAAAAAAGACATATGTCCATCACGTTCAACCAGGGAATTAAGGGGTAGGGGTGTGGCGCGATATTGGGGAAGGGATGAGATTTTATATTTCTTCATAAGCATTAATCTTATTTTGTCAATTAGGAACATTCAGCACCCACCCGCTATCAAGGCAGCTGCCTATCATGTCATGCCCTACCTGCACAGGTGTGCTGGCTACTCAAATGATCCAATTAAGGAGGCCATTTAGTCAGCAGCAGCAGAAGTCCTGTGCCTGGACGCTCCAACAGGGGCCAGACACAAGCAGAAGCAGAAGCAGCAGAAGCAGCAGCAGCACCACCTTTTGTTTTTTGGCTGCAGCAGCAGCAAGGCCCACAGGGCTGGCTAGCTGGCTAGCCAGCAAGCAGGTAGCAATGAAAGTAGGAATCTTTCTTTTTAACCCTGTAAGGGGGTGGTGCACTGTACCCGAAGATACTGCCATATCGGGTCAATGCATAGGGCGACGGAAGCAAGCTTCGAAATCGGCCCCCGTTCTCAAAAATCCATTTAATATATGGTCCCCAGATAGGGGACGTATCAGATATTAAACTGATAAGAACAGATACTACACTTGATCTTAGCCAAAAGGCCGAGAAGCGATAACCGTGAAAGGGGCGGGCCCAACAAGGTCCCCTTCATGGGCACTATCACTGCTTGCTGTCAGGGAGGCTGCCAGACAATTTTCCATGCACACTCTGGGCTGGGGGGCAGTCAACCACCAGTACACACAGCAGAACCTAAACCCATACCATTATTGCTAAGCAGCAAGACAGGGGCCCATTGCACTCCCACGGGGCCTTTTTAAATGCAATCCATAACCCGGATTTGCCAGGAACCCTTCTTACTCCTCCTACTTGCATGTGACACTGGGCTTAGGATCTGCATAGGAAACACACACACAAGCACACACCTACCTTTGTTGCCTGCAGATGCCTCCTTGGCTGTCCCCAAACGGTATCAAACCAACACCCACGGGAAGCTGTAAGCATAGAGGACATGCCTGCACCCCATTGGACTTACCTGTGTGGGTTAAATCCGGGTTATTTGACAACCTATGGCGGTGATGGTTCTGCTCAGGCAGAGCAGTGCTGATGCTCCTCATAAAGCTGTCGCTGCTGTGAAGGTTCTAGGTGACATCACAAATCCCTATGGTTACATACACAACAAAGCTGGGTTGTTGTTGTTTACACTCTGCAAGGCCTGTGGAAGTGAGTGACATCATAGCACTGTAGTTCTGAGGGTTCTAGATGGATGCAACAATCTCCTGTTGCTTCTATGAAGGCCATAATAGACGACATCACCAAACAGCTCCATAGTCACATACACAGCAAAGGAGAGATGTTGTTTACACCTAGTGATGTCAGTGGTATTGAGTGACATCACAGCACAGTGCTAAGGCTCCTGGGCCTGGACACAGCAGCGGCTGCAATATCTCAACGGAGAATACGTTTATATATATGTGTGTGTGTGCGCGTATATATATATATATATATATATATATATATATATATATATATATATTTCTCCGCCGAAATCACTTTTAAACCCATTTCCACCTTTTTTTCCCTTCTCTTCCTCTTACTTTTTTTTCACGTTTTTTTACGTTTTTCTCCTTTTCGCCTCTTTTCTGGGCGTATTATTCTTCTTTTTCTTCTTTTTTTTCGTCTAATGCATACCCCATCAGTGCAGCAATGCTTATTCAATACCGCCAGCAGATGGAGACACTGGGGGATAATTTTCTAAGGATTTATACTGATTTTTCCTGTCTGAATTTGTCGCACAGAAAGTTGCAGGCCAAATATGTGTGACATTTCTGCGACTTTAGCTTCTAGAGCATTTTTACAACATTATACATAGGTGCTGAATACATAAAAAGCGACTGTTCAGCGACAGACAAGTCGCATCGGCTGAAAGTAGGCCAGAATGTCAGTCCATGTTGGAGCAGGTTTAGATACAGTCTAAAGTATAGATCTCAAAGTCTGTGCACAGAATTTAGCAAGGGCCTCGCACCTTCTGATGCATCAGGTAGGTGCACAATAGCATAGCCTAACCCTCTGTACTTTGGTCTATATTGATGCGGGACATAGACAGCCAGCTGATGACCAATCCATTAGTGCAATGGATGGCTGGAAGCATTTGTCTTTGCCTTTGCAATACCACAGAAGCAATGCATGGTCAATGTACAGCAATGACACACCTGTGTGAACAGCCAGGAGACCCCCCCCCCCCCATGTTATGTTACATAGTTACATAGTTAGTACGGTCGAAAAAAGACATATGTCCATCACGTTCAACCAGGGAATTAAGGGGTAGGGGTGTGGCGCGATATTGGGGAAGGGATGAGATTTTATATTTCTTCATAAGCATTAATCTTATTTTGTCAATTAGGAACATTCAGCACCCACCCGCTATCAAGGCAGCTGCCTATCATGTCATGCCCTACCTGCACAGGTGTGCTGGCTACTCAAATGATCCAATTAAGGAGGCCATTTAGTCAGCAGCAGCAGAAGTCCTGTGCCTGGACGCTCCAACAGGGGCCAGACACAAGCAGAAGCAGAAGCAGCAGAAGCAGCAGCAGCACCACCTTTTGTTTTTTGGCTGCAGCAGCAGCAAGGCCCACAGGGCTGGCTAGCTGGCTAGCCAGCAAGCAGGTAGCAATGAAAGTAGGAATCTTTCTTTTTAACCCTGTAAGGGGGTGGTGCACTGTACCCGAAGATACTGCCATATCGGGTCAATGCATAGGGCGACGGAAGCAAGCTTCGAAATCGGCCCCCGTTCTCAAAAATCCATTTAATATATGGTCCCCAGATAGGGGACGTATCAGATATTAAACTGATAAGAACAGATACTACACTTGATCTTAGCCAAAAGGCCGAGAAGCGATAACCGTGAAAGGGGCGGGCCCAACAAGGTCCCCTTCATGGGCACTATCACTGCTTGCTGTCAGGGAGGCTGCCAGACAATTTTCCATGCACACTCTGGGCTGGGGGGCAGTCAACCACCAGTACACACAGCAGAACCTAAACCCATACCATTATTGCTAAGCAGCAAGACAGGGGCCCATTGCACTCCCACGGGGCCTTTTTAAATGCAATCCATAACCCGGATTTGCCAGGAACCCTTCTTACTCCTCCTACTTGCATGTGACACTGGGCTTAGGATCTGCATAGGAAACACACACACAAGCACACACCTACCTTTGTTGCCTGCAGATGCCTCCTTGGCTGTCCCCAAACGGTATCAAACCAACACCCACGGGAAGCTGTAAGCATAGAGGACATGCCTGCACCCCATTGGACTTACCTGTGTGGGTTAAATCCGGGTTATTTGACAACCTATGGCGGTGATGGTTCTGCTCAGGCAGAGCAGTGCTGATGCTCCTCATAAAGCTGTCGCTGCTGTGAAGGTTCTAGGTGACATCACAAATCCCTATGGTTACATACACAACAAAGCTGGGTTGTTGTTGTTTACACTCTGCAAGGCCTGTGGAAGTGAGTGACATCATAGCACTGTAGTTCTGAGGGTTCTAGATGGATGCAACAATCTCCTGTTGCTTCTATGAAGGCCATAATAGACGACATCACCAAACAGCTCCATAGTCACATACACAGCAAAGGAGAGATGTTGTTTACACCTAGTGATGTCAGTGGTATTGAGTGACATCACAGCACAGTGCTAAGGCTCCTGGGCCTGGACACAGCAGCGGCTGCAATATCTCAACGGAGAATACGTTTATATATATGTGTGTGTGTGCGCGTATATATATATATATATATATATATATATATATATATATATATATATATATTTCTCCGCCGAAATCACTTTTAAACCCATTTCCACCTTTTTTTCCCTTCTCTTCCTCTTACTTTTTTTTCACGTTTTTTTACGTTTTTCTCCTTTTCGCCTCTTTTCTGGGCGTATTATTCTTCTTTTTCTTCTTTTTTTTCGTCTAATGCATACCCCATCAGTGCAGCAATGCTTATTCAATACCGCCAGCAGATGGAGACACTGGGGGATAATTTTCTAAGGATTTATACTGATTTTTCCTGTCTGAATTTGTCGCACAGAAAGTTGCAGGCCAAATATGTGTGACATTTCTGCGACTTTAGCTTCTAGAGCATTTTTACAACATTATACATAGGTGCTGAATACATAAAAAGCGACTGTTCAGCGACAGACAAGTCGCATCGGCTGAAAGTAGGCCAGAATGTCAGTCCATGTTGGAGCAGGTTTAGATACAGTCTAAAGTATAGATCTCAAAGTCTGTGCACAGAATTTAGCAAGGGCCTCGCACCTTCTGATGCATCAGGTAGGTGCACAATAGCATAGCCTAACCCTCTGTACTTTGGTCTATATTGATGCGGGACATAGACAGCCAGCTGATGACCAATCCATTAGTGCAATGGATGGCTGGAAGCATTTGTCTTTGCCTTTGCAATACCACAGAAGCAATGCATGGTCAATGTACAGCAATGACACACCTGTGTGAACAGCCAGGAGACCCCCCCCCCCCATGTTATGTTACATAGTTACATAGTTAGTACGGTCGAAAAAAGACATATGTCCATCACGTTCAACCAGGGAATTAAGGGGTAGGGGTGTGGCGCGATATTGGGGAAGGGATGAGATTTTATATTTCTTCATAAGCATTAATCTTATTTTGTCAATTAGGAACATTCAGCACCCACCCGCTATCAAGGCAGCTGCCTATCATGTCATGCCCTACCTGCACAGGTGTGCTGGCTACTCAAATGATCCAATTAAGGAGGCCATTTAGTCAGCAGCAGCAGAAGTCCTGTGCCTGGACGCTCCAACAGGGGCCAGACACAAGCAGAAGCAGAAGCAGCAGAAGCAGCAGCAGCACCACCTTTTGTTTTTTGGCTGCAGCAGCAGCAAGGCCCACAGGGCTGGCTAGCTGGCTAGCCAGCAAGCAGGTAGCAATGAAAGTAGGAATCTTTCTTTTTAACCCTGTAAGGGGGTGGTGCACTGTACCCGAAGATACTGCCATATCGGGTCAATGCATAGGGCGACGGAAGCAAGCTTCGAAATCGGCCCCCGTTCTCAAAAATCCATTTAATATATGGTCCCCAGATAGGGGACGTATCAGATATTAAACTGATAAGAACAGATTTTTTTTTTTTTTTTATCTAAAGCCGAGGAACGTGCTTTCGATTCACCCAAAGTGCAAGAAAAAGTGCAAACGTGTTACACTAAAAAAAAGTGCACAAAGGATGCGGTCTATCGCAAGCCCTTCTCCGATAGGAGAGAGGCCCCCCAACAAACCTTACCCTTCGCCTCCGGACCAAAAGGTACCTGCGAGGTTCCAGGTTCGATGTCCCTTTTCGCCGAAGCTACTAGGAGACCACAAATGCTCCCGGCATCCCCCTTGGCGTTAGCCAAGGTATCTGCCCGCAGAGCCGATTACGGTAGGTACCCTGCGAAGCAGGAGTACCCGGGGTGTTTGCAGGGAGGTGCGGAACCTAATGGCCACACACACCTCCCCTAGACCGCCAGGAGGGACACCCAGAAGGGCTACCGCATCCTGACAAATCCTGTGAACACACAACACGCAAAAAGTGACACAGTGAGACAAAAAATAAATAAATAAGTGAATGTGTGCAGATATACTGCCCGGACATCCGGCCGGATCTATAAAAATTTCTCTGATCCTAGCCAGAAGGCCGGGAATCAAGAGGTGAGTGCCACAAGGTGAAGAGATTATGGTGCCCGTGCTTCAACTCAGTGAGCCTATTCTCCCAGTGAGTTTCGGCACCTCGGGGTCACCACTCCCCGAGGCACAAAAGTACCTCGGCTCTAGACCCTCTCAGCCTCATGGCGAGACCCGGAGGGAACAGGTCACATCGGGGCAGCCGTCGAGCTGATTCCTCAGAACCAGCCCCGGAAAGCCCTGGTACACCTGCATCCTCCATGCAGCACCCATCCCCACCAGCATGAAAACTGATAAGAACAGATACTACACTTGATCTTAGCCAAAAGGCCGAGAAGCGATAACCGTGAAAGGGGCGGGCCCAACAAGGTCCCCTTCATGGGCACTATCACTGCTTGCTGTCAGGGAGGCTGCCAGACAATTTTCCATGCACACTCTGGGCTGGGGGGCAGTCAACCACCAGTACACACAGCAGAACCTAAACCCATACCATTATTGCTAAGCAGCAAGACAGGGGCCCATTGCACTCCCACGGGGCCTTTTTAAATGCAATCCATAACCCGGATTTGCCAGGAACCCTTCTTACTCCTCCTACTTGCATGTGACACTGGGCTTAGGATCTGCATAGGAAACACACACACAAGCACACACCTACCTTTGTTGCCTGCAGATGCCTCCTTGGCTGTCCCCAAACGGTATCAAACCAACACCCACGGGAAGCTGTAAGCATAGAGGACATGCCTGCACCCCATTGGACTTACCTGTGTGGGTTAAATCCGGGTTATTTGACAACCTATGGCGGTGATGGTTCTGCTCAGGCAGAGCAGTGCTGATGCTCCTCATAAAGCTGTCGCTGCTGTGAAGGTTCTAGGTGACATCACAAATCCCTATGGTTACATACACAACAAAGCTGGGTTGTTGTTGTTTACACTCTGCAAGGCCTGTGGAAGTGAGTGACATCATAGCACTGTAGTTCTGAGGGTTCTAGATGGATGCAACAATCTCCTGTTGCTTCTATGAAGGCCATAATAGACGACATCACCAAACAGCTCCATAGTCACATACACAGCAAAGGAGAGATGTTGTTTACACCTAGTGATGTCAGTGGTATTGAGTGACATCACAGCACAGTGCTAAGGCTCCTGGGCCTGGACACAGCAGCGGCTGCAATATCTCAACGGAGAATACGTTTATATATATGTGTGTGTGTGCGCGTATATATATATATATATATATATATATATATATATATATATATATATATTTCTCCGCCGAAATCACTTTTAAACCCATTTCCACCTTTTTTTCCCTTCTCTTCCTCTTACTTTTTTTTCACGTTTTTTTACGTTTTTCTCCTTTTCGCCTCTTTTCTGGGCGTATTATTCTTCTTTTTCTTCTTTTTTTTCGTCTAATGCATACCCCATCAGTGCAGCAATGCTTATTCAATACCGCCAGCAGATGGAGACACTGGGGGATAATTTTCTAAGGATTTATACTGATTTTTCCTGTCTGAATTTGTCGCACAGAAAGTTGCAGGCCAAATATGTGTGACATTTCTGCGACTTTAGCTTCTAGAGCATTTTTACAACATTATACATAGGTGCTGAATACATAAAAAGCGACTGTTCAGCGACAGACAAGTCGCATCGGCTGAAAGTAGGCCAGAATGTCAGTCCATGTTGGAGCAGGTTTAGATACAGTCTAAAGTATAGATCTCAAAGTCTGTGCACAGAATTTAGCAAGGGCCTCGCACCTTCTGATGCATCAGGTAGGTGCACAATAGCATAGCCTAACCCTCTGTACTTTGGTCTATATTGATGCGGGACATAGACAGCCAGCTGATGACCAATCCATTAGTGCAATGGATGGCTGGAAGCATTTGTCTTTGCCTTTGCAATACCACAGAAGCAATGCATGGTCAATGTACAGCAATGACACACCTGTGTGAACAGCCAGGAGACCCCCCCCCCCCATGTTATGTTACATAGTTACATAGTTAGTACGGTCGAAAAAAGACATATGTCCATCACGTTCAACCAGGGAATTAAGGGGTAGGGGTGTGGCGCGATATTGGGGAAGGGATGAGATTTTATATTTCTTCATAAGCATTAATCTTATTTTGTCAATTAGGAACATTCAGCACCCACCCGCTATCAAGGCAGCTGCCTATCATGTCATGCCCTACCTGCACAGGTGTGCTGGCTACTCAAATGATCCAATTAAGGAGGCCATTTAGTCAGCAGCAGCAGAAGTCCTGTGCCTGGACGCTCCAACAGGGGCCAGACACAAGCAGAAGCAGAAGCAGCAGAAGCAGCAGCAGCACCACCTTTTGTTTTTTGGCTGCAGCAGCAGCAAGGCCCACAGGGCTGGCTAGCTGGCTAGCCAGCAAGCAGGTAGCAATGAAAGTAGGAATCTTTCTTTTTAACCCTGTAAGGGGGTGGTGCACTGTACCCGAAGATACTGCCATATCGGGTCAATGCATAGGGCGACGGAAGCAAGCTTCGAAATCGGCCCCCGTTCTCAAAAATCCATTTAATATATGGTCCCCAGATAGGGGACGTATCAGATATTAAACTGATAAGAACAGATACTACACTTGATCTTAGCCAAAAGGCCGAGAAGCGATAACCGTGAAAGGGGCGGGCCCAACAAGGTCCCCTTCATGGGCACTATCACTGCTTGCTGTCAGGGAGGCTGCCAGACAATTTTCCATGCACACTCTGGGCTGGGGGGCAGTCAACCACCAGTACACACAGCAGAACCTAAACCCATACCATTATTGCTAAGCAGCAAGACAGGGGCCCATTGCACTCCCACGGGGCCTTTTTAAATGCAATCCATAACCCGGATTTGCCAGGAACCCTTCTTACTCCTCCTACTTGCATGTGACACTGGGCTTAGGATCTGCATAGGAAACACACACACAAGCACACACCTACCTTTGTTGCCTGCAGATGCCTCCTTGGCTGTCCCCAAACGGTATCAAACCAACACCCACGGGAAGCTGTAAGCATAGAGGACATGCCTGCACCCCATTGGACTTACCTGTGTGGGTTAAATCCGGGTTATTTGACAACCTATGGCGGTGATGGTTCTGCTCAGGCAGAGCAGTGCTGATGCTCCTCATAAAGCTGTCGCTGCTGTGAAGGTTCTAGGTGACATCACAAATCCCTATGGTTACATACACAACAAAGCTGGGTTGTTGTTGTTTACACTCTGCAAGGCCTGTGGAAGTGAGTGACATCATAGCACTGTAGTTCTGAGGGTTCTAGATGGATGCAACAATCTCCTGTTGCTTCTATGAAGGCCATAATAGACGACATCACCAAACAGCTCCATAGTCACATACACAGCAAAGGAGAGATGTTGTTTACACCTAGTGATGTCAGTGGTATTGAGTGACATCACAGCACAGTGCTAAGGCTCCTGGGCCTGGACACAGCAGCGGCTGCAATATCTCAACGGAGAATACGTTTATATATATGTGTGTGTGTGCGCGTATATATATATATATATATATATATATATATATATATATATATATATATTTCTCCGCCGAAATCACTTTTAAACCCATTTCCACCTTTTTTTCCCTTCTCTTCCTCTTACTTTTTTTTCACGTTTTTTTACGTTTTTCTCCTTTTCGCCTCTTTTCTGGGCGTATTATTCTTCTTTTTCTTCTTTTTTTTCGTCTAATGCATACCCCATCAGTGCAGCAATGCTTATTCAATACCGCCAGCAGATGGAGACACTGGGGGATAATTTTCTAAGGATTTATACTGATTTTTCCTGTCTGAATTTGTCGCACAGAAAGTTGCAGGCCAAATATGTGTGACATTTCTGCGACTTTAGCTTCTAGAGCATTTTTACAACATTATACATAGGTGCTGAATACATAAAAAGCGACTGTTCAGCGACAGACAAGTCGCATCGGCTGAAAGTAGGCCAGAATGTCAGTCCATGTTGGAGCAGGTTTAGATACAGTCTAAAGTATAGATCTCAAAGTCTGTGCACAGAATTTAGCAAGGGCCTCGCACCTTCTGATGCATCAGGTAGGTGCACAATAGCATAGCCTAACCCTCTGTACTTTGGTCTATATTGATGCGGGACATAGACAGCCAGCTGATGACCAATCCATTAGTGCAATGGATGGCTGGAAGCATTTGTCTTTGCCTTTGCAATACCACAGAAGCAATGCATGGTCAATGTACAGCAATGACACACCTGTGTGAACAGCCAGGAGACCCCCCCCCCCCATGTTATGTTACATAGTTACATAGTTAGTACGGTCGAAAAAAGACATATGTCCATCACGTTCAACCAGGGAATTAAGGGGTAGGGGTGTGGCGCGATATTGGGGAAGGGATGAGATTTTATATTTCTTCATAAGCATTAATCTTATTTTGTCAATTAGGAACATTCAGCACCCACCCGCTATCAAGGCAGCTGCCTATCATGTCATGCCCTACCTGCACAGGTGTGCTGGCTACTCAAATGATCCAATTAAGGAGGCCATTTAGTCAGCAGCAGCAGAAGTCCTGTGCCTGGACGCTCCAACAGGGGCCAGACACAAGCAGAAGCAGAAGCAGCAGAAGCAGCAGCAGCACCACCTTTTGTTTTTTGGCTGCAGCAGCAGCAAGGCCCACAGGGCTGGCTAGCTGGCTAGCCAGCAAGCAGGTAGCAATGAAAGTAGGAATCTTTCTTTTTAACCCTGTAAGGGGGTGGTGCACTGTACCCGAAGATACTGCCATATCGGGTCAATGCATAGGGCGACGGAAGCAAGCTTCGAAATCGGCCCCCGTTCTCAAAAATCCATTTAATATATGGTCCCCAGATAGGGGACGTATCAGATATTAAACTGATAAGAACAGATACTACACTTGATCTTAGCCAAAAGGCCGAGAAGCGATAACCGTGAAAGGGGCGGGCCCAACAAGGTCCCCTTCATGGGCACTATCACTGCTTGCTGTCAGGGAGGCTGCCAGACAATTTTCCATGCACACTCTGGGCTGGGGGGCAGTCAACCACCAGTACACACAGCAGAACCTAAACCCATACCATTATTGCTAAGCAGCAAGACAGGGGCCCATTGCACTCCCACGGGGCCTTTTTAAATGCAATCCATAACCCGGATTTGCCAGGAACCCTTCTTACTCCTCCTACTTGCATGTGACACTGGGCTTAGGATCTGCATAGGAAACACACACACAAGCACACACCTACCTTTGTTGCCTGCAGATGCCTCCTTGGCTGTCCCCAAACGGTATCAAACCAACACCCACGGGAAGCTGTAAGCATAGAGGACATGCCTGCACCCCATTGGACTTACCTGTGTGGGTTAAATCCGGGTTATTTGACAACCTATGGCGGTGATGGTTCTGCTCAGGCAGAGCAGTGCTGATGCTCCTCATAAAGCTGTCGCTGCTGTGAAGGTTCTAGGTGACATCACAAATCCCTATGGTTACATACACAACAAAGCTGGGTTGTTGTTGTTTACACTCTGCAAGGCCTGTGGAAGTGAGTGACATCATAGCACTGTAGTTCTGAGGGTTCTAGATGGATGCAACAATCTCCTGTTGCTTCTATGAAGGCCATAATAGACGACATCACCAAACAGCTCCATAGTCACATACACAGCAAAGGAGAGATGTTGTTTACACCTAGTGATGTCAGTGGTATTGAGTGACATCACAGCACAGTGCTAAGGCTCCTGGGCCTGGACACAGCAGCGGCTGCAATATCTCAACGGAGAATACGTTTATATATATGTGTGTGTGTGCGCGTATATATATATATATATATATATATATATATATATATATATATATTTCTCCGCCGAAATCACTTTTAAACCCATTTCCACCTTTTTTTCCCTTCTCTTCCTCTTACTTTTTTTTCACGTTTTTTTACGTTTTTCTCCTTTTCGCCTCTTTTCTGGGCGTATTATTCTTCTTTTTCTTCTTTTTTTTCGTCTAATGCATACCCCATCAGTGCAGCAATGCTTATTCAATACCGCCAGCAGATGGAGACACTGGGGGATAATTTTCTAAGGATTTATACTGATTTTTCCTGTCTGAATTTGTCGCACAGAAAGTTGCAGGCCAAATATGTGTGACATTTCTGCGACTTTAGCTTCTAGAGCATTTTTACAACATTATACATAGGTGCTGAATACATAAAAAGCGACTGTTCAGCGACAGACAAGTCGCATCGGCTGAAAGTAGGCCAGAATGTCAGTCCATGTTGGAGCAGGTTTAGATACAGTCTAAAGTATAGATCTCAAAGTCTGTGCACAGAATTTAGCAAGGGCCTCGCACCTTCTGATGCATCAGGTAGGTGCACAATAGCATAGCCTAACCCTCTGTACTTTGGTCTATATTGATGCGGGACATAGACAGCCAGCTGATGACCAATCCATTAGTGCAATGGATGGCTGGAAGCATTTGTCTTTGCCTTTGCAATACCACAGAAGCAATGCATGGTCAATGTACAGCAATGACACACCTGTGTGAACAGCCAGGAGACCCCCCCCCCCCATGTTATGTTACATAGTTACATAGTTAGTACGGTCGAAAAAAGACATATGTCCATCACGTTCAACCAGGGAATTAAGGGGTAGGGGTGTGGCGCGATATTGGGGAAGGGATGAGATTTTATATTTCTTCATAAGCATTAATCTTATTTTGTCAATTAGGAACATTCAGCACCCACCCGCTATCAAGGCAGCTGCCTATCATGTCATGCCCTACCTGCACAGGTGTGCTGGCTACTCAAATGATCCAATTAAGGAGGCCATTTAGTCAGCAGCAGCAGAAGTCCTGTGCCTGGACGCTCCAACAGGGGCCAGACACAAGCAGAAGCAGAAGCAGCAGAAGCAGCAGCAGCACCACCTTTTGTTTTTTGGCTGCAGCAGCAGCAAGGCCCACAGGGCTGGCTAGCTGGCTAGCCAGCAAGCAGGTAGCAATGAAAGTAGGAATCTTTCTTTTTAACCCTGTAAGGGGGTGGTGCACTGTACCCGAAGATACTGCCATATCGGGTCAATGCATAGGGCGACGGAAGCAAGCTTCGAAATCGGCCCCCGTTCTCAAAAATCCATTTAATATATGGTCCCCAGATAGGGGACGTATCAGATATTAAACTGATAAGAACAGATACTACACTTGATCTTAGCCAAAAGGCCGAGAAGCGATAACCGTGAAAGGGGCGGGCCCAACAAGGTCCCCTTCATGGGCACTATCACTGCTTGCTGTCAGGGAGGCTGCCAGACAATTTTCCATGCACACTCTGGGCTGGGGGGCAGTCAACCACCAGTACACACAGCAGAACCTAAACCCATACCATTATTGCTAAGCAGCAAGACAGGGGCCCATTGCACTCCCACGGGGCCTTTTTAAATGCAATCCATAACCCGGATTTGCCAGGAACCCTTCTTACTCCTCCTACTTGCATGTGACACTGGGCTTAGGATCTGCATAGGAAACACACACACAAGCACACACCTACCTTTGTTGCCTGCAGATGCCTCCTTGGCTGTCCCCAAACGGTATCAAACCAACACCCACGGGAAGCTGTAAGCATAGAGGACATGCCTGCACCCCATTGGACTTACCTGTGTGGGTTAAATCCGGGTTATTTGACAACCTATGGCGGTGATGGTTCTGCTCAGGCAGAGCAGTGCTGATGCTCCTCATAAAGCTGTCGCTGCTGTGAAGGTTCTAGGTGACATCACAAATCCCTATGGTTACATACACAACAAAGCTGGGTTGTTGTTGTTTACACTCTGCAAGGCCTGTGGAAGTGAGTGACATCATAGCACTGTAGTTCTGAGGGTTCTAGATGGATGCAACAATCTCCTGTTGCTTCTATGAAGGCCATAATAGACGACATCACCAAACAGCTCCATAGTCACATACACAGCAAAGGAGAGATGTTGTTTACACCTAGTGATGTCAGTGGTATTGAGTGACATCACAGCACAGTGCTAAGGCTCCTGGGCCTGGACACAGCAGCGGCTGCAATATCTCAACGGAGAATACGTTTATATATATGTGTGTGTGTGCGCGTATTATATATATATATATATATATATATATATATATATATATATATATTTCTCCGCCGAAATCACTTTTAAACCCATTTCCACCTTTTTTTCCCTTCTCTTCCTCTTACTTTTTTTTCACGTTTTTTTACGTTTTTCTCCTTTTCGCCTCTTTTCTGGGCGTATTATTCTTCTTTTTCTTCTTTTTTTTCGTCTAATGCATACCCCATCAGTGCAGCAATGCTTATTCAATACCGCCAGCAGATGGAGACACTGGGGGATAATTTTCTAAGGATTTATACTGATTTTTCCTGTCTGAATTTGTCGCACAGAAAGTTGCAGGCCAAATATGTGTGACATTTCTGCGACTTTAGCTTCTAGAGCATTTTTACAACATTATACATAGGTGCTGAATACATAAAAAGCGACTGTTCAGCGACAGACAAGTCGCATCGGCTGAAAGTAGGCCAGAATGTCAGTCCATGTTGGAGCAGGTTTAGATACAGTCTAAAGTATAGATCTCAAAGTCTGTGCACAGAATTTAGCAAGGGCCTCGCACCTTCTGATGCATCAGGTAGGTGCACAATAGCATAGCCTAACCCTCTGTACTTTGGTCTATATTGATGCGGGACATAGACAGCCAGCTGATGACCAATCCATTAGTGCAATGGATGGCTGGAAGCATTTGTCTTTGCCTTTGCAATACCACAGAAGCAATGCATGGTCAATGTACAGCAATGACACACCTGTGTGAACAGCCAGGAGACCCCCCCCCCCCCATGTTATGTTACATAGTTACATAGTTAGTACGGTCGAAAAAAGACATATGTCCATCACGTTCAACCAGGGAATTAAGGGGTAGGGGTGTGGCGCGATATTGGGGAAGGGATGAGATTTTATATTTCTTCATAAGCATTAATCTTATTTTGTCAATTAGGAACATTCAGCACCCACCCGCTATCAAGGCAGCTGCCTATCATGTCATGCCCTACCTGCACAGGTGTGCTGGCTACTCAAATGATCCAATTAAGGAGGCCATTTAGTCAGCAGCAGCAGAAGTCCTGTGCCTGGACGCTCCAACAGGGGCCAGACACAAGCAGAAGCAGAAGCAGCAGAAGCAGCAGCAGCACCACCTTTTGTTTTTTGGCTGCAGCAGCAGCAAGGCCCACAGGGCTGGCTAGCTGGCTAGCCAGCAAGCAGGTAGCAATGAAAGTAGGAATCTTTCTTTTTAACCCTGTAAGGGGGTGGTGCACTGTACCCGAAGATACTGCCATATCGGGTCAATGCATAGGGCGACGGAAGCAAGCTTCGAAATCGGCCCCCGTTCTCAAAAATCCATTTAATATATGGTCCCCAGATAGGGGACGTATCAGATATTAAACTGATAAGAACAGATACTACACTTGATCTTAGCCAAAAGGCCGAGAAGCGATAACCGTGAAAGGGGCGGGCCCAACAAGGTCCCCTTCATGGGCACTATCACTGCTTGCTGTCAGGGAGGCTGCCAGACAATTTTCCATGCACACTCTGGGCTGGGGGGCAGTCAACCACCAGTACACACAGCAGAACCTAAACCCATACCATTATTGCTAAGCAGCAAGACAGGGGCCCATTGCACTCCCACGGGGCCTTTTTAAATGCAATCCATAACCCGGATTTGCCAGGAACCCTTCTTACTCCTCCTACTTGCATGTGACACTGGGCTTAGGATCTGCATAGGAAACACACACACAAGCACACACCTACCTTTGTTGCCTGCAGATGCCTCCTTGGCTGTCCCCAAACGGTATCAAACCAACACCCACGGGAAGCTGTAAGCATAGAGGACATGCCTGCACCCCATTGGACTTACCTGTGTGGGTTAAATCCGGGTTATTTGACAACCTATGGCGGTGATGGTTCTGCTCAGGCAGAGCAGTGCTGATGCTCCTCATAAAGCTGTCGCTGCTGTGAAGGTTCTAGGTGACATCACAAATCCCTATGGTTACATACACAACAAAGCTGGGTTGTTGTTGTTTACACTCTGCAAGGCCTGTGGAAGTGAGTGACATCATAGCACTGTAGTTCTGAGGGTTCTAGATGGATGCAACAATCTCCTGTTGCTTCTATGAAGGCCATAATAGACGACATCACCAAACAGCTCCATAGTCACATACACAGCAAAGGAGAGATGTTGTTTACACCTAGTGATGTCAGTGGTATTGAGTGACATCACAGCACAGTGCTAAGGCTCCTGGGCCTGGACACAGCAGCGGCTGCAATATCTCAACGGAGAATACGTTTATATATATGTGTGTGTGTGCGCGTATATATATATATATATATATATATATATATATATATATATATATTTCTCCGCCGAAATCACTTTTAAACCCATTTCCACCTTTTTTTCCCTTCTCTTCCTCTTACTTTTTTTTCACGTTTTTTTACGTTTTTCTCCTTTTCGCCTCTTTTCTGGGCGTATTATTCTTCTTTTTCTTCTTTTTTTTCGTCTAATGCATACCCCATCAGTGCAGCAATGCTTATTCAATACCGCCAGCAGATGGAGACACTGGGGGATAATTTTCTAAGGATTTATACTGATTTTTCCTGTCTGAATTTGTCGCACAGAAAGTTGCAGGCCAAATATGTGTGACATTTCTGCGACTTTAGCTTCTAGAGCATTTTTACAACATTATACATAGGTGCTGAATACATAAAAAGCGACTGTTCAGCGACAGACAAGTCGCATCGGCTGAAAGTAGGCCAGAATGTCAGTCCATGTTGGAGCAGGTTTAGATACAGTCTAAAGTATAGATCTCAAAGTCTGTGCACAGAATTTAGCAAGGGCCTCGCACCTTCTGATGCATCAGGTAGGTGCACAATAGCATAGCCTAACCCTCTGTACTTTGGTCTATATTGATGCGGGACATAGACAGCCAGCTGATGACCAATCCATTAGTGCAATGGATGGCTGGAAGCATTTGTCTTTGCCTTTGCAATACCACAGAAGCAATGCATGGTCAATGTACAGCAATGACACACCTGTGTGAGAACAGCCAGGAGACCCCCCCCCCCCATGTTATGTTACATAGTTACATAGTTAGTACGGTCGAAAAAAGACATATGTCCATCACGTTCAACCAGGGAATTAAGGGGTAGGGGTGTGGCGCGATATTGGGGAAGGGATGAGATTTTATATTTCTTCATAAGCATTAATCTTATTTTGTCAATTAGGAACATTCAGCACCCACCCGCTATCAAGGCAGCTGCCTATCATGTCATGCCCTACCTGCACAGGTGTGCTGGCTACTCAAATGATCCAATTAAGGAGGCCATTTAGTCAGCAGCAGCAGAAGTCCTGTGCCTGGACGCTCCAACAGGGGCCAGACACAAGCAGAAGCAGAAGCAGCAGAAGCAGCAGCAGCACCACCTTTTGTTTTTTGGCTGCAGCAGCAGCAAGGCCCACAGGGCTGGCTAGCTGGCTAGCCAGCAAGCAGGTAGCAATGAAAGTAGGAATCTTTCTTTTTAACCCTGTAAGGGGGTGGTGCACTGTACCCGAAGATACTGCCATATCGGGTCAATGCATAGGGCGACGGAAGCAAGCTTCGAAATCGGCCCCCGTTCTCAAAAATCCATTTAATATATGGTCCCCAGATAGGGGACGTATCAGATATTAAACTGATAAGAACAGATACTACACTTGATCTTAGCCAAAAGGCCGAGAAGCGATAACCGTGAAAGGGGCGGGCCCAACAAGGTCCCCTTCATGGGCACTATCACTGCTTGCTGTCAGGGAGGCTGCCAGACAATTTTCCATGCACACTCTGGGCTGGGGGGCAGTCAACCACCAGTACACACAGCAGAACCTAAACCCATACCATTATTGCTAAGCAGCAAGACAGGGGCCCATTGCACTCCCACGGGGCCTTTTTAAATGCAATCCATAACCCGGATTTGCCAGGAACCCTTCTTACTCCTCCTACTTGCATGTGACACTGGGCTTAGGATCTGCATAGGAAACACACACACAAGCACACACCTACCTTTGTTGCCTGCAGATGCCTCCTTGGCTGTCCCCAAACGGTATCAAACCAACACCCACGGGAAGCTGTAAGCATAGAGGACATGCCTGCACCCCATTGGACTTACCTGTGTGGGTTAAATCCGGGTTATTTGACAACCTATGGCGGTGATGGTTCTGCTCAGGCAGAGCAGTGCTGATGCTCCTCATAAAGCTGTCGCTGCTGTGAAGGTTCTAGGTGACATCACAAATCCCTATGGTTACATACACAACAAAGCTGGGTTGTTGTTGTTTACACTCTGCAAGGCCTGTGGAAGTGAGTGACATCATAGCACTGTAGTTCTGAGGGTTCTAGATGGATGCAACAATCTCCTGTTGCTTCTATGAAGGCCATAATAGACGACATCACCAAACAGCTCCATAGTCACATACACAGCAAAGGAGAGATGTTGTTTACACCTAGTGATGTCAGTGGTATTGAGTGACATCACAGCACAGTGCTAAGGCTCCTGGGCCTGGACACAGCAGCGGCTGCAATATCTCAACGGAGAATACGTTTATATATATGTGTGTGTGTGCGCGTATATATATATATATATATATATATATATATATATATATATATATATATTTCTCCGCCGAAATCACTTTTAAACCCATTTCCACCTTTTTTTCCCTTCTCTTCCTCTTACTTTTTTTTCACGTTTTTTTACGTTTTTCTCCTTTTCGCCTCTTTTCTGGGCGTATTATTCTTCTTTTTCTTCTTTTTTTTCGTCTAATGCATACCCCATCAGTGCAGCAATGCTTATTCAATACCGCCAGCAGATGGAGACACTGGGGGATAATTTTCTAAGGATTTATACTGATTTTTCCTGTCTGAATTTGTCGCACAGAAAGTTGCAGGCCAAATATGTGTGACATTTCTGCGACTTTAGCTTCTAGAGCATTTTTACAACATTATACATAGGTGCTGAATACATAAAAAGCGACTGTTCAGCGACAGACAAGTCGCATCGGCTGAAAGTAGGCCAGAATGTCAGTCCATGTTGGAGCAGGTTTAGATACAGTCTAAAGTATAGATCTCAAAGTCTGTGCACAGAATTTAGCAAGGGCCTCGCACCTTCTGATGCATCAGGTAGGTGCACAATAGCATAGCCTAACCCTCTGTACTTTGGTCTATATTGATGCGGGACATAGACAGCCAGCTGATGACCAATCCATTAGTGCAATGGATGGCTGGAAGCATTTGTCTTTGCCTTTGCAATACCACAGAAGCAATGCATGGTCAATGTACAGCAATGACACACCTGTGTGAACAGCCAGGAGACCCCCCCCCCCCATGTTATGTTACATAGTTACATAGTTAGTACGGTCGAAAAAAGACATATGTCCATCACGTTCAACCAGGGAATTAAGGGGTAGGGGTGTGGCGCGATATTGGGGAAGGGATGAGATTTTATATTTCTTCATAAGCATTAATCTTATTTTGTCAATTAGGAACATTCAGCACCCACCCGCTATCAAGGCAGCTGCCTATCATGTCATGCCCTACCTGCACAGGTGTGCTGGCTACTCAAATGATCCAATTAAGGAGGCCATTTAGTCAGCAGCAGCAGAAGTCCTGTGCCTGGACGCTCCAACAGGGGCCAGACACAAGCAGAAGCAGAAGCAGCAGAAGCAGCAGCAGCACCACCTTTTGTTTTTTGGCTGCAGCAGCAGCAAGGCCCACAGGGCTGGCTAGCTGGCTAGCCAGCAAGCAGGTAGCAATGAAAGTAGGAATCTTTCTTTTTAACCCTGTAAGGGGGTGGTGCACTGTACCCGAAGATACTGCCATATCGGGTCAATGCATAGGGCGACGGAAGCAAGCTTCGAAATCGGCCCCCGTTCTCAAAAATCCATTTAATATATGGTCCCCAGATAGGGGACGTATCAGATATTAAACTGATAAGAACAGATACTACACTTGATCTTAGCCAAAAGGCCGAGAAGCGATAACCGTGAAAGGGGCGGGCCCAACAAGGTCCCCTTCATGGGCACTATCACTGCTTGCTGTCAGGGAGGCTGCCAGACAATTTTCCATGCACACTCTGGGCTGGGGGGCAGTCAACCACCAGTACACACAGCAGAACCTAAACCCATACCATTATTGCTAAGCAGCAAGACAGGGGCCCATTGCACTCCCACGGGGCCTTTTTAAATGCAATCCATAACCCGGATTTGCCAGGAACCCTTCTTACTCCTCCTACTTGCATGTGACACTGGGCTTAGGATCTGCATAGGAAACACACACACAAGCACACACCTACCTTTGTTGCCTGCAGATGCCTCCTTGGCTGTCCCCAAACGGTATCAAACCAACACCCACGGGAAGCTGTAAGCATAGAGGACATGCCTGCACCCCATTGGACTTACCTGTGTGGGTTAAATCCGGGTTATTTGACAACCTATGGCGGTGATGGTTCTGCTCAGGCAGAGCAGTGCTGATGCTCCTCATAAAGCTGTCGCTGCTGTGAAGGTTCTAGGTGACATCACAAATCCCTATGGTTACATACACAACAAAGCTGGGTTGTTGTTGTTTACACTCTGCAAGGCCTGTGGAAGTGAGTGACATCATAGCACTGTAGTTCTGAGGGTTCTAGATGGATGCAACAATCTCCTGTTGCTTCTATGAAGGCCATAATAGACGACATCACCAAACAGCTCCATAGTCACATACACAGCAAAGGAGAGATGTTGTTTACACCTAGTGATGTCAGTGGTATTGAGTGACATCACAGCACAGTGCTAAGGCTCCTGGGCCTGGACACAGCAGCGGCTGCAATATCTCAACGGAGAATACGTTTATATATATGTGTGTGTGTGCGCGTATATATATATATATATATATATATATTATATATATATATATATTTCTCCGCCGAAATCACTTTTAAACCCATTTCCACCTTTTTTTCCCTTCTCTTCCTCTTACTTTTTTTTCACGTTTTTTTACGTTTTTCTCCTTTTCGCCTCTTTTCTGGGCGTATTATTCTTCTTTTTCTTCTTTTTTTTCGTC
>NW_026609657.1:0-27000 GCF_029499605.1 Hyla sarda | reverse complement strand
GTAAGTTGTCTAACATGTACGTATTCTTGTTAAATTCTTTATAGCGATTCGTCCACTATATCTGGTCATTCCCGTAGCATTGAGGCTGTTGCTCAATGTCACATTGTGGTGTGCCAGCATAGGTGGTTAGGAAATAGGGGTGCTGGGAAGTCGGTGTTATGTGCACTGTACCCCATTCCGTAGTATGTATGGCAGGATGCATTGCAGTCATTGGCCACGGGGTTATTGTGCGGGTTGATAGCGCTTTGTTCTCATTATGAGTTTTGCCCTCTATTTTTCAGGTGTACTCCTACGCGGCAGTATATGGCATAACTCAGACTGCCTAGATAGGTTACAGGATGTAGTAGGGAATAGGAGTTTAGTTAGAGGTTAGTTAGGTAGGCTCGCTATCCGATTGAGCACCGACCAAAAATAATTTTTAATACCATTTTTCAATAATAATTTTTTTTTTTTTTTTATAATTACTTACCGTATTTTTCGCCCTATAGGACGCTCCGGCATATAAGACGCACCCAATTTTAAATGAGGAAAATCTAGAATACAATGTAAAGTACAGCCGTTGGCTGTCCGGGCATGCCAGGAGTTGTAGTTTTGCAACATCTGGAGGTCCGCAGGTTGAGGACTACTGGTATAGGAGGTAATACTCTCGTGTCCCCGCCGCTCCGGACCGGTCACCGCTCGTCACCGCTGCCCTGGATGTCGCCCTCCATCGCTGTCGACACGTCCCCGGGGTGTGCCCTTCGCTCTGGAATGTCTCTGCTGCCTGGTATCCTCGCTCTCCGTCGCCGCCATCGCGTATTGGAGCGACGACGTGATGACGTGATGACGTGATCATGCAGGGGAACCGGGCACGGAGCAGACACCGAGGAGGCCGATAAGGTCCCTCCCAATGCAGCCGGGTTAGTGTCACTTTCGCTTCAGACACGGCGATCAGCTTTGATCGCCGCGTCTGAAGGGTTAATACAGGGCATCATCGCGATCGGTGATGTCCTGTATTAGACGTGGGTCCCGGCCATTGATGGCCGCAGGGACCACCACGATAGGTGTGTATTCGCCGTATAAGATGCACCAACTTTCCCCCCCCAGTTTTGGGGAAGAAAAAGTGCATCTTATACGGCAAAAAAAACGGTATGCTTTGTACCATATGCACTATATCTCTGCACTTTTTATATCTTTTGTATTGCATGCTCTATATATTCTTGCACTCTGCAGGCACTGCTCCTATCCATTTGGTTTTAGTATACATCATTCCTGCACACTAATCAATATTCAGTTATAAACTTCTATAAATATATTTTTTAACAAAAATACTTTTCTCCTTGTTGTATATGTTGCATGCACTATTTATTTGTTTTACCATTATACATGTGATCACATCCTTGTCATTTTTTTATGCTTTCATATGCCCCCGGATTATTATTATTATAATCATTATTGCTATTATCTCTAATGTATTTGCATTATTTATAGCCATGTTATTGCCTTCACAGTCCACAGTCAGTTCTCCCACTATAGATTTTCATTCTTTGTATTATTTAGCCCTGGGTCCGATGTTCAGCTTATTTTGTATATCCCTCTATTAGCGGCGATCTGCGGCCATTTTGGGGAAGCTTGTTGTCACGATGCCGGCTGGCAGGTAGTGGATCCTCTGTGCCAGAGAGGGATTGGCGTGGACCGTGCTAGAGGATCGGTTCTAAGTCACTACTGGTTTTCACCAGAGCCCGCCGCAAAGCGGGATGGTCTTGCTGCGGCGGTAGTGACCAGGTCGTATCCCCTAGCAACGGCTCAACCTCTCTGGCTGCTGAAGATAGGCGCGGTACAAGGGAATAGACAGAAGCAAGGTCGGACGTAGCAGAAGGTCGGGGCAGGCAGCAAGGATCGTAGTCAGGGGCAACGGCAGAAGGTCTGGAATCACAGGCAAGGAACACACAAGGAACGCTTTCACTGGCACTAGGGCAACAAGATCCGGCGAGGGAGTGAAGGGGAAGTGAGGTGATATAGGGAAGTGCACAGGTGTAAACACTAATTGGAACCACTGCACCAATCAGCGGTGCAGTGGCCCTTTAAATCGCAAAGACCCGGCGCGCGCGCGCCCTAGGGAGCGGGGCCGCGCGCGCCGGGACAGAACTGACGGGGAGCGAGTAAGGTACGGGAGCCGGGGTGCGCATCGCGAGCGGGCGCTACCCGCATCGCGAATCGCATCCCGGCCGGAGGTGGTAACGCAGCGCCCCGGGTCCGTGGAACCGACCGGGGCGCTGCAGTGAGGGAAGTGTAGCGAGCGCTCCGGGGAGGAGCGGGGACCCGGAGCGCTCGGCGTAACAGTACCCCCCCCCTTGGGTCTCCCCCTCTTCTTGGGGCCTGAGAACCTGAGGATCAGACTTTTGTCCAGGATATTGTCCTCAGGTTCCCAGGACCTCTCTTCTGGACCACAACCCTCCCAATCCACTAAAAAAAAAGTTCTTCCCCTGACCTTTTTTGAGGCCAAAATCTCTTTGACAGAGAAGATGTCCGAGGAGCCGGAAACAGGAGTGGGAGGAACAGATTTAGGAGAAAAACGGTTGAGGATGAGAGGTTTAAGAAGAGAGACGTGAAAGGCATTAGGGATACGAAGAGAAGGAGGAAGAAGAAGTTTGTAAGAGACAGGATTAATTTGACACAAAACTTTAAAAGGACCAAGATAGCGTGGTCCCAACTTATAGCTCGGGACACGGAAACGGACATATTTAGCGGAGAGCCATACCTTGTCTCCAGGGGAAAAAATGGGAGGAGCTCTTCTTTTCTTATCTGCGAATCTCTTCATGCGAGAAGAAGCCTGTAAGAGAGAATTTTGGGTCTCTTTCCATATGGTGGAAAGATCACGAGAAATTTCATCCACAGCGGGCAGACCAGAGGGCAAGGGGGTAGGGAGGGGGGGAAGAGGGTGACGGCCGTACACCACGAAAAACGGAGATTTGGAGGAAGATTCAGAGATTCTGAAATTATACGAGAATTCGGCCCAAGGTAGAAGATCTGCCCAGTCATCCTGGCGGGAGGAAACAAAATGTCGTAAATAGTCACCCAAGATCTGGTTAATTCTCTCTACTTGTCCATTGGATTGAGGATGGTATGCAGAAGAAAAATTTAATTTAATCTTGAGTTGTTTACAGAGAGCCCTCCAGAATTTAGACACAAATTGGACGCCTCTATCCGAGACGATCTGTGTAGGCAACCCGTGAAGACGAAAAATGTGTACAAAAAATTGTTTAGCCAACTGAGGCGCTGAAGGAAGGCCAGGAAGAGGGATGAAATGTGCCATTTTGGAGAATCGATCAACGACCACCCAAATAACAGTGTTGCCATGGGATGGGGGTAAGTCAGTAATAAAATCCATACCAATCAGAGACCAAGGTTGTTCGGGGACAGGTAGAGGATGAAGAAAACCAGCGGGCTTCTGGCGAGGAGTCTTATCCCGGGCACAGATAGTGCAGGCTCGCACAAAGTCCACCACATCAGTCTCTAGAGTCGGCCACCAATAGAAGCGAGAGATGAGTTGCACAGATTTCTTGATGCCCGCATGACCTGCGAGATGGGAGGAGTGACCCCATTTGAGGATCCCAAGGCGTTGGCGTGGAGAAACAAAGGTCTTTCCTGGAGGAGTTTGCCTGATGGAGGCTGGAGAAGTGGAAATCAGGCAGTCAGGAGGAATGATGTGTTGAGGAGAGAGTTCAATTTCAGAGGCATCTGAGGAACGAGAGAGAGCATCGGCCCTAATGTTTTTATCAGCAGGCCGAAAGTGAATTTCAAAATTAAATCGGGCAAAGAACAGAGACCACCTGGCCTGACGAGGATTCAGCCGTTGGGCAGACTGGAGGTAGGAGAGGTTCTTGTGATCGGTGTAAATAATAACTGGAAATCTTGATCCCTCCAGCAGATGCCTCCATTCCTCAAGTGCTAATTTAATGGCTAGAAGCTCTCGATCCCCGATGGAGTAGTTCCTCTCCGCCGGAGAGAAGGTCCTGGAAAAAAAACCACAAGTAACAGCATGCCCGGAAGAGTTTTTTTGTAGAAGGACAGCTCCAGCTCCCACTGAGGAGGCATCAACCTCCAATAGGAAGGGTTTAGAAGGGTCAGGTCTGGAGAGCACGGGAGCCGAAGAAAAGGCAGACTTGAGTCGTTTAAAGGCGTCTTCCGCTTGAGGAGGCCAGGACTTGGGATCGGCATTTTTTTTTGTTAAAGCCACAATAGGAGCCACAATGGTAGAAAAATGTGGAATAAATTGCCTGTAATAATTGGCGAACCCCAAAAAACGTTGGATGGCACGGAGTCCGGAGGGGCGTGGCCAATCTAAGACGGCAGAGAGTTTATCTGGGTCCATTTGTAGTCCCTGGCCAGAGACCAAGTATCCTAGAAAAGGAAGAGATTGGCATTCAAACAGACATTTCTCTATTTTGGCATAGAGTTGATTATCACGAAGTCTCTGAAGAACCATACGGACATGCTGGCGGTGTTCTTCTAGATTGGCAGAAAAAATCAGGATATCGTCCAGATATACAACAACACAGGAGTATAGTAGATCACGAAAAATTTCATTAACAAAGTCTTGGAAGACGGCAGGGGCGTTGCATAGACCAAAGGGCATGACCAGATACTCAAAGTGTCCATCTCTGGTGTTAAATGCCGTTTTCCATTCATCCCCCTCTCTGATGCGGATGAGATTATAAGCACCTCTTAAGTCCAGTTTGGTAAAAATATGGGCACCTTGGAGACGATCAAAGAGTTCAGAGATGAGGGGTAGGGGGTAGCGGTTCTTAACCGTGATTTTATTAAGACCGCGGTAGTCAATGCAAGGACGTAGAGAGCCATCTTTTTTGGACACAAAGAAAAATCCGGCTCCGGCAGGAGAGGAGGATTTACGGATAAAGCCCTTTTTTAAATTTTCTTGGACGTATTCAGACATGGCAAGAGTCTCTGGGACGGACAGAGGATAGATTCTGCCCCGGGGTGGAGTAGTGCCCGGGAGGAGGTCAATGGGACAATCATAAGGCCTGTGAGGAGGTAGAGTCTCAGCTTGTTTTTTGCAAAAAACGTCCGCAAAGTCCATATAGGCCTTAGGGAGACCGGTTACATGAGGAAGCACAGGGACACGGCAAGGTTTACTGGGAACCGGTTTTAAGCAGTCCTTGGAACAAGAGGGCCCCCAACTCTTGATCTCCCCAGTGGACCAATCCAGGATTGGGGAATGGAGTTGAAGCCAGGGAAGTCCAAGAAGGATTTCAGAAGTGCAATTGGGGAGGACCAACAGTTCAATCCTCTCGTGATGAGATCCGATGCACATTAGAAGGGGCTCCGTGCGGAAACGTATAGTACAGTCCAATCTTTCATTGTTTACACAATTGATGTAGAGGGGTCTGGCGAGACTGGTCACCGGGATGTTGAACTTGTTGACGAGAGAGGCTAAGATGAAATTTCCTGCAGATCCAGAGTCCAAGAAGGCCACAGCAGAGAAGGAGAAGGCAGAGGCAGACATCCGCACAGGCACAGTAAGACGTGGAGAAGCAGAGTAGACATCAAGGACTGTCTCACCTTTGTGCGGAGTCAGCGGACGTCTTTCCAGGCGGGGAGGACGGATAGGACAATCCTTCAGGAAGTGTTCGGTACTAGCACAGTACAGGCAGAGATTCTCCATGCGGCGTCGTGTCCTCTCTTGGGGTGTCAGGCGAGACCGGTCGACCTGCATAGCCTCCACGGCGGGAGGCACAGGAACAGATTGCAGGGGACCAGAGGAGAGAGGAGCCGGGGAGAAGAAACGCCTCGTGCGAACAGAGTCCATATCCTGGCGGAGCTCCTGACGCCGTTCGGAAAAACGCATGTCAATGCGAGTGGCAAGATGGATGAGTTCATGTAGGTTAGCAGGGATTTCTCGTGCGGCCAGAACATCTTTAATGTTGCTGGATAGGCCTTTTTTAAAGGTCGCGCAGAGTGCCTCATTATTCCAGGATAATTCTGAAGCAAGGGTACGGAACTGTACGGCATACTCGCCAACGGAAGAATTACCCTGGACCAGGTTCAACAGGGCAGTCTCAGCAGAAGAGGCTCGGGCAGGTTCCTCAAAGACACTTCGAATTTCCGAGAAGAAGGAGTGTACAGAGGCAGTGACGGGGTCATTGCGGTCCCAGAGCGGTGTGGCCCAAGCCAGGGCTTTTCCAGACAGCAGGCTGACTACGAAAGCCACCTTAGACCTTTCAGTGGGGAACTGGTCCGACATCATCTCCAAGTGTAATGAACATTGGGAAAGAAAGCCACGGCAAAACTTAGAGTCCCCATCAAATTTATCCGGCAAGGATAGTCGTATTCCAGAAGCGGCCACTCGCTGCGGAGGAGGTACAGGAGCTGGCGGAGGAGATGATTGCTGGAGCTGTGGTAGTAACTGTTGTAGCATAACAGTCAGTTGAGACAGCTGTTGGCCTTGTTGCGCAATCTGTTGTGACTGCTGGGCGACCACCGTGGTGAGGTCAGCGACAACTGGCAGAGGAACTTCAGCGGGATCCATGGCCGGATCTACTGTCACGATGCCGGCTGGCAGGTAGTGGATCCTCTGTGCCAGAGAGGGATTGGCGTGGACCGTGCTAGAGGATCGGTTCTAAGTCACTACTGGTTTTCACCAGAGCCCGCCGCAAAGCGGGATGGTCTTGCTGCGGCGGTAGTGACCAGGTCGTATCCCCTAGCAACGGCTCAACCTCTCTGGCTGCTGAAGATAGGCGCGGTACAAGGGAATAGACAGAAGCAAGGTCGGACGTAGCAGAAGGTCGGGGCAGGCAGCAAGGATCGTAGTCAGGGGCAACGGCAGAAGGTCTGGAATCACAGGCAAGGAACACACAAGGAACGCTTTCACTGGCACTAGGGCAACAAGATCCGGCGAGGGAGTGAAGGGGAAGTGAGGTGATATAGGGAAGTGCACAGGTGTAAACACTAATTGGAACCACTGCACCAATCAGCGGTGCAGTGGCCCTTTAAATCGCAAAGACCCGGCGCGCGCGCGCCCTAGGGAGCGGGGCCGCGCGCGCCGGGACAGAACTGACGGGGAGCGAGTAAGGTACGGGAGCCGGGGTGCGCATCGCGAGCGGGCGCTACCCGCATCGCGAATCGCATCCCGGCCGGAGGTGGTAACGCAGCGCCCCGGGTCCGTGGAACCGACCGGGGCGCTGCAGTGAGGGAAGTGTAGCGAGCGCTCCGGGGAGGAGCGGGGACCCGGAGCGCTCGGCGTAACACTTGTCTTTCCCCCTAGAATTTTTTCGTGCACGCATGCGCAGTATGAGTGACTGTGGCCATGTTTTCGTGGCCGCACAAGCTCTATAATGTGAATGCGCGTTGCGTGCTCCATCACACGAGTGCCGCGGTGTCCAACGTCACTTCCGACCCAGCGGCTTACTATTAGGACAGGTGTGTTATTCCTTTTCTATTGGGTCCCTATTCTATAAATACCGTACCTGTAGCCATTATTTGCAGCCAAATTTTTTAACATATATTGATATATATTTATTTTATTGCGTCTATTATGTACATTTTTAGAATCATGTTCTTTTATTAATAAAAAATATATATTTTCATACATCGATTTGTACTTTATTTGGTGTCGCAGTTACAATGTGTTATGCTTAGGCGTTTGTAGGTACTGTATTTTTCGCCGTATAAGACGCACTTTTTCTTCCCCAAAACTGGGGGGAAAAAGTCGGTGCGTCTTATACGGCGAATACACCCCTTTCGCGGCGGTCCCTGCGGCCACCAACGGCCGGGATCCGCGGCTAATACAGGACATCACCGATCGCGGTGATGCCCTGTATTAACCCTTCAGACGCGGCGATCAAAGCTGACCGCCGCGTCTGAAGGGAAAGTGACACTAACCCGGCTGTTCAGTCGGGCTGTTCGGGACCGCCGCGATTTCACCGCGGCGGTCCCGAACAGCCCGACTGAATAGCCGGGTTAGTGCTTACAGGACACCGGGAGGGACCTTACCTGCCTCCTCGGTGTCTTCTCCGTTCAGGGATCCCCTGTATGCCGGCGCTCTCCTTCCTCGTCATCACGTCATCGCGTACGTGCGTCAGCGTGCGTAACAACGTGATGACGGCGACGGAGAGCGAGGATACTCGGCCGGCAGCAGAGACGTTCCGGAGCGACGGGGACACGGCGACAGCGATGGAGCGACATCCAGGGCAGCGGTGACGGGTCCGGAGCGGCGGGGACACGTGAGTATTACCTCCTATGCAGTGGTCTTAAATCTGCGGACCTCCAGATGTTGCAAAACTACAACTCCCAGCATGCCTGGACAGCCAACGGCTGTCCGGGCATGCTGGGAGTTGTAGTTTTGCAACATCTGGAGGTCCACAGGTTGAAGACCACTATTGGTATATATGTAGAAAGAATAAGTTGCAATATATAGGGGGAAAAAAGAAACATGAGGATTGGGGTGCAGGTGACTACTCCCAATGAAGCAGAGCTGTAGTGTTCTGATCAATCCGGGAGCTGTGTATTCTTCCCCCACCATCACTTTCCTCCTCCTCCTATTCTCAAAAATGAGGAATCCTCCTGCCAGAACACCCAAATCTGTAGATGACGATGGACTTTGTCAGAATTTTACTAATATCTGTATTTATATTTGTATATTATATTTATTTGTCTTCTATGTTATAAAGTGACGTTCCTTCCCACCCAAATACCCAGTCCTCCGTATAAAGTCACCGCCCCCCCAAAAAACACCCTACACCCAGAGTTTTCTATACCTTTATTTAATAATAAAAAGCTTATTTCACCCTATAAAACAAATGGATGTAAATGTCCATGTCTACACCTGTCCTCAGAGCAGTGACATTCCGTATGACATCACACATGTGACTTCACAAATGGTGATAGCTGGAAAAAGAGGTGCAGAGCCCCAGAGGCCTTACTCTGAGGACTGCAATCTAGCGAGCACTAGTGTTTCTATATTGTTTCCTTGCGCTTTTTATTTTATCATGATTCGAGGGGACCACATCAGCAGGGATGAGGTCAATTTGGCCTGTAGCATGTGCTGGACAGTTACCATCCTCCTGGGTTCCCTCTTCACCACCGGCCCGAGTTTCTGGTTTGAAATCACCAGCAACCAACCGAGCCGGAACACCACCTCCAGCCACCTGCAAGGGCAGAACGATACCATCAGAGATCTGCCCAGCTTGAATACTACCAGCAGCGACATGAAGTGTCCCATCTGGACGAGGACCAGGATCAGAAAGATCACCCCTGTCCTGGTGAGTAATCAAACCTCTGCCAGCAGCGACATGAAGTGTCCCATCTGGACCAGGACCAGGACCAGAAAGATCACCCCTGTCCTGGGGAGTAATGACACCACTGCCAGCAGCGACACGATCAGCTGGGATTCCATTACCAACAACCTGCAGAGCGGGGCGGCCATCATCAAAAACTATCTTGGCTGGATCAGCACTTATGGTGACCTGATCATCTCCCTGCTATGCTATATCCCCATCAATAACAACCTGCTGGACCGGTTCATAGATGCTGTTGACGATCTGATCTCGTTTGCTAGTACCATCAGTGACCTGCTGTCCTGGATAGACACCACCACTGAATTGGTATTCTGGATCCCCACCATCACCAGCAGTGCCTGGATGAACCCAGTCAATGAGTTGGTGACCTGGATTAGCACCAGCAGCACTATAGAGCTTCTCTACGTGATCTGTAACCCCACCGCCATCAGCTGGATCGGCTTCATCAGTGACAGGCTCACCTGGATCGCCATCACACTTCAGCTTCTGACGTGGGTTATGCCAAGGGGGATAGTGACCAGCATCACCGGACCGATGGACTATATTAACTCGGTCAGACAGTTCCTGGGACGGGTCACCATTGCCATCCTAATTGTCAATATCCCCGAGATAAGAGGTGTCATTAACGTCATCACCAGTATACTATGGGTATTCTTCACCAACCTGTATGTATGAACACTGGAAAAGATGAATAAACATTTTTATTTGACAAATATTCCGATTGATGTAATTATTGTTATAATAATAGACAAAGTGGGGAATTTATTATAGATCAGCGTTTTATATGTCAGTGAGAAACAAAGTAGTAGAGTAAGATGCCCAGGGGCGGGTTTAGGCTCAGTGAGGCCCTAGGCAAAATCAAAAGTGGGGCCCAAAAGTCATAATGGTGCACTAACCAGATTTGAACATTTTTGGTCACTTCAAATACTATAAAAAATATCTAAAAAGCAATTGAGAAGTCCCATCAAAACAAAAACAGTACCGATAAAAACTACAAATCACAACGCAAAAAATGACCTCATACATCCCCATATACAGAAAAATAAGAGTTATAGGGATCAGAATAGTACAATTTTATATTTTTGTATAGTCCCCCACATTAGGTAAGCAGTATGATCCCCCACATTAGGTAGACAGTATAGTAACCCCAACATTAGGTAAAGAGTATAGCTCCCCCACAATAGGTTGGCAGTATAGTTACCCCCATATTGGGTGCAGTATAGTCCCCCACATTAGGTGCAGTATAGTTCCCCCATATAAGGTGCAGTATAGTTCCCCCACATTAGGTGCAGTATGGTCCCACACATTAGGTGCAGTATACAGTAATCCCCCCACATTAGGTGCAGTATACAGTAGTTCCCCCACATTAGGTGCAGTATACAGTAGTTCCCCCACATTAGGTGCAGTATACAGTAGTTCCGCCACATTAGGTGCAGTATACAGTAGTCCCCCACATTAGGTGCAGTATACAGTAGTCCCCCACATTAGGTGCAGTATACAGTAGTTCCCCAAATTAGGTGCAGTATACAGTAGTCCCCCACATTAGGTGCAGTATACAGTAGTCCCCCACATTAGGTGCAGTAAACAGTAGTCCCCCCACATTAGGTGCAGTATACAGTAGTCCCACACATTAGGTGCAGTATACAGTAGTCCCCCACATTAGGTGCAGTATACAGTAGTCCCCCACATTAGGTGCAGTATAAAGTAGTCCCCCACATTAGGTGCAGTATACATACAGTAGTCCCCCACATTAGGTGCAGTATAAAGTAGTTCCCCACATTAGGTGCAGTATACAGTAGTCCTCCACATTAGGTGCAGTATACATACAGTAGTCCCCCACATTAGGTGCAGTATAAAGTAGTTCCCCACATTAGGTGCAGTATACAGTAGTCCGCCACATTAGGTGCAGTATAACGTAGTTCCCCATATTAGGTGCAGTATACAGTAGTCTCCCACATTAGGTGCAGTATACAGTAGTTACCTCACATTAGGTGCAGTATAAAGTAGTCCCCCACATTAGATGCAGGATACAGTAGTCCCCCACATTAGGTGCAGTATACAGTAGTCCCCCACATTAGGTGCAGTATACAGTAGTTCCCCACATTAGGTGCAGAATAGAGTAGTCCCCCACATTAGGTGCAGTGTAAAGTAGTTCCCCACAATAGGTGCAGTATACAGTAGTCCCCCACATTAGGTGCAGTATGCATACAGTAGTCCCCCACATTAGGTGCAGTATAAAGTAGTCTCACACATTAGGTGCAGTATACAGTAGTCCCTCACATTAGGTGCAGTATAAAGTAGTATCCAACATTAGGTGCAGTATACAGTAGTCCCCCACATTAGGTAAAGAGTATAGCTCCCCCACATTAGGTAGACAGTATAGTACCCCCCATATTAGGTGCAGTATTGTCCCCAACATTAGGTGCAGTATAAAGTAGTTCCCCAGATTAGGTGCAGTATACAGTAGTTCCCCACATTAGGTGCAGTATAAAGTAGTCCCCCCACATTAGGTGCAGTAAAAAGTAGTTCCCCACATTAGGTGCAGTATACAGCAGTCCCCCACATTAGGTGCAGTATACAGTAGTTCCATACATTAGGTGCAGTATAAAGTAGTCCCCCACATTAGGTGCAGTATAAAGTAGTCCCCCACATTAGGTGCAGTATACATTAGTCCCCCACATTAGGTGCAGTATAAAGTAGTTCCCCACATTAGGTGCAGTATACAGTAGTCCCCCCACAATAGGTGCAGTATACAGTAGTCCCCCACATTAGGTGCAGTATAAAGTAGTTCCCCACATTAGGTGCAGTATACAGCAGTCCCACACATTAGGTGCAGTATACAGTAGTCCCCCACATTAGTTGCAGTATAAAGTAGTTCCCCACATTAGGTGTGGTATACAGTAGTCCCTCACATTAGGTGCAATATAAAAAAGTTCCCCAAATTAGGTGCAGTATACAGTAGTCCCCCACATTAGGTACAGTATACAGTAGTCCCCCCACATTAAGTGCAGTATACAGTAGTCCCCCCACATTAGGTGCAGTATACAGTAGTCCCCCACATTAGGTGCAGTATAAAGTAGTTCCGCACATTAGGTGCCGTATACAGTAGTTCCCCCACATTAGGTGCAGTATACGGTAGTACCCAACATTAGGTGCAGTATACCGTAGTTCCCCACATTAGGTGCAGTATACAGTAGTCCTCCACATTAGGTGCAGTATAAAGTAGTTCCCCACATTAGGTGCAGTATACAGTAGTTCCCCACATTAGGTGCAGTATACAGTAGTCCCCCACATTAGGTGCAGTATAAAGTAGTCCCCCACATTAGGTGCAGTATACAGTAGTACCCCCACATTAGATGCAGTATACAGTAGTCCCCCACATTAGATGCAGTATACAGTAGTCCCCCACATTAGGTGCAGTATACAGCAGTCCCCCACATTAGGTTCAGTATACAGTAGTCCCCCCACATTAGGTGCAGTATACAGTAGTTCCCCCACATTAGGTGCAGTATAAAGTAGTCCCTCACATTAGGTGCAGTATACAGTAGTTCCCCACATTAGGTGCAGTATACAGTAGTCCCCCACATTAGGTGCAGTATAAATTAGTTCCCCACTTTAGTTGCAGTATACCGTAGTCCCTTACATTAGGTGCAGTATACAGTAGTCCCCCACATTAGATGCAGTATACAGTAGTTCCTCCACATTAGGTGCAGTATAAAATAGTTCCCCACATTAGGTGCAGTATATTGTAGTTCCACACATTAGATGCAGTATAAAGTAGTTCCCCACATTTGGTGCAGTATACATACAGTAGTCCCCCACATTAGGTGCAGTAAAAAGTAGTTCCCCACATTAGGTGCAGTATACAGCAGTCCCCCACATTAGGTGCAGTATACAGTAGTTCCCCAAATTAGGTGCAGTATAAAGTAGTCCCCCACATTAGGTGCAGTATAAAGTAGTCCCCCACATTAGGTGCAGTATACAGTAGTTCCCCACATTAGGTGCAGTATACAGTAGTCCCCCACATTAGGTGCAGTATAAATTAGTTCCCCACTTTAGTTGCAGTATACCGTAGTCCCCCACATTAGATGCAGTATACAGTAGTTCCTCCACATTAGGTGCAGTATAAAATAGTTCCCCACATTAGGTGCAGTATATTGTAGTTCCACACATTAGATGTGGTATACAGTAGTCCCCCCACATTAGATGCAGTATACAGTAGTCCCCCACATTAGATGCAGTATACAGTAGTTCCCCACATTAGGTGCAGTATACAGTAGTCCCCCACATTAGGTGCAGTATAAAGTAGTTCCTCACATTAAGTGCAGTATACAGTAGTCTCCCACATTAGATGCAGTATACAGTAGTCCCCCCACATTAGGTGCAGTATACAGTATTCCCCCACATTAGGTGCAGTATATTGTAGTTCCACACATTAGATGCATTATACAGTAGTCCCCCCACATTAGATGCAGTATACAGTAGTCCCCCACATTAGGTGCAGTATATTGTAGTTCCACACATTAGATGCAGTAGACAGTAGTCCCCCCACATTAGATGCAGTATACAGTAGTTCCCCACATTAGGTGCAGTATACAGTAGTCCCTCACATTAGGTGCAGTATAAAGTAGTTCCCCACATTTGGTGCAGTATACATACAGTAGTCCCCCACATTAGGTGCAGTAAAAAGTAGTTCCCCACATTAGGTGCAGTATACATCAGTCCCCCACATTAGGTGCAGTATACAGTAGTTCCCCACATTAGGTGCAGTATAAAGTAGTCCCCCACATTAGGTGCAGTATAAAGTAGTCCCCCACATTAGGTGCAGTATACATTAGTACCCCACATTAGGTGCAGTATAAAGTAGTTCCCCACATTAGGTGCAGTATAAAGTAGTCCCTCACATTAGGTGCAGTATACATTAGTCCCTCACTTTAGGTGCAGTATACATACAGTAGTCCCCCACATTAGGTGCAGTATACAGTAGTCCTCCACATTAGGTGCAGTATACATACAGTAGTCCCCCACATTAGGTGCAGTATAAAGTAGTTCCCCACATTAGGTGCAGTATAAAGTAGTCTCCCCACATTAGGTGCAGTATACATACAGTAGTCCCCCACATTAGGTGCAGTATAAAGTAGTTCCCCACATTAGGTGCAGTATAACGTAGTTCCCCATATTAGGTGAAGTATACAGTAGTTACCTCACATTAGGTGCAGTATAAAGTAGTCCCCCACATTAGATGCAGGATACAGTAGTTCCCCACATTAGGTGCAGTATACAGTAGTTCCCCAGATTAGGTGCAGAATAGAGTAGTCCCCCACATTAGGTGCAGTGTAAAGTAGTTCCCCACATTAGGTGCAGTATACAGTAGTTCCCCACAATAGGTGCAGTATACAGTAGTTCCCCACATTAGGTGCAGAATAGAGTAGTCCCCCACATTAGGTGCAGTGTAAAGTAGTTCCCCACATTAGGTGCAGTATACAGTGGTCCCCCACATTAGGTGCAGTATAAAGTAGTCTCACACATTAGGTGCAGTATACAGTAGTCCCTCACATTAGGTGCAGTATAAAGTAGTATCCAACATTAGGTGCAGTATAAAGTAGTCCCCAACATTAGGTAAAGAGTATAGCTCCCCCACATTAGGTAGACAGTATAGTACCCCCATATTAGGTGCAGTATAGTCCCCAACATTAGGTGCAGTATAAAGTAGTTCCCCAGATTAGGTGCAGTATACAGTAGTTCCCCACATTAGGTGCAGTATAAAGTAGTCCCCCCACATTAGGTGCAGTAAAAAGTAGTTCCCCACATTAGGTGCAGTATACAGCAGTCCCCCACATTAGGTGCAGTATACAGTAGTTCCCCACATTAGGTGCAGTATAAAGTAGTCCCCCACATTAGGTGCAGTATAAAGTAGTCCCCCACATTAGGTGCAGTATACATTAGTCCCCCCCATTAGGTGCAGTATAAAGTAGTTCCCCACATTAGGTGCAGTATACAGTAGTTCCTCCACATTAGGTGCAGTATAAAATAGTTCCCCACATTAGGTGCAGTATATTGTAGTTCCACACATTAGATGCAGTATACAGTAGTCCCCCCACATTAGATGCAGTATACAGTAGTCCCCCACATTAGATGCAGTATACAGTAGTTCCCCACATTAGGTGCAGTATACAGTAGTCCTCCACATTAGGTGCAGTATAAAGTAGTTCCTCACATTAAGTGCAGTATACAGTAGTCTCCCACATTAGATGCAGTATACAGTAGTCCCCCCACATTAGGTGCAGTATACAGTAGCCCCCCACATTAGGTGCAGTATATTGTAGTTCCACACATTAGATGCATTATACAGTAGTCCCCCCACATTAGATGCAGTATATTGTAGTTCCACACATTAGATGCATTATACAGTAGTCCCCCCACATTAGGTGCAGTATATTGTAGTTCCACACATTAGATGCATTATACAGTAGTCCCCCCACATTAGGTGCAGTATATTGTAGTTCCACACATTAGATGCATTATACAGTAGTCCCCCCACATTAGGTGCAGTATATTGTAGTTCCACACATTAGATGCAGTAGACAGTAGTTCCCCACATTAGGTGCAGTATACAGTAGTCCCTCACATTAGGTGCAGTATAAAGTAGTTCCCCACATTTGGTGCAGTATACATACAGTAGTCCCCCACATTAGGTGCAGTAAAAAGTAGTCCCCCACATTAGGTGCAGTATACAGTAGTTCCCCACATTAGGTGCAGTATAAAGTAGTCCCCCACATTAGGTGCAGTATAAAGTAGTCCCCCACATTAGGTGCAGTATACAGCAGTCCCCCACATTAGGTGCAGTATACAGTAGTTCCCCACATTAGGTGCAGTATAAAGTAGTCCCCCACATTAGGTGCAGTATAAAGTAGTTCCCCACATTAGGTGCAGTATACAGTAGTCCACCACATTAGGTGCAGTATAAAGTAGTTCCCCACATTAGGTGCAGTATACAGTAGTCCCCCACATTAGGTGCAGTATAAAGTAGTTCCCCACACTAGGTGCAGCAGGGGTGTGGAAATTTTATAAAAAACTACTTGTCCACGGGACTAAAATGGAGCAAAATCTACTTGTCCCTCATGCCGATCCTCTTGTCCGGGGCAATTTTCGTTTTTACGCTCTGATTTTTTCCTCCTCGCCCTATAATAGCCAGAACTACCTACTATAAGGATACCTTTTAATTGTTCAATAACATATTCTCTGAACCAAAATATATATATATATTTAGGGAAGTGAAATTGAAATAGTAAAAGATAATTTTGCAGATTTGGTGTTTTTCTTTTCTGCGCCATTTACCTTGTGGTTGAGATAACATGTTAGTTTTATACTTTAGGCGCCTGATTACAGTAATACCAGATTTGTATCGTTTACGTCATGTTTTACTAATTCTGAACTTTTTCTAATTTTTTTAATTGCCATTTTTTAACCCCTGTAGCTTTATTTTTTTTCCGCATACCAGGCTGTATGAGGGATCATTTTTTGCGCCATAATCTGTTTTTTGTATCGGTACCATTTTGGCATTGATCTGACTTTTTAATCGCTTTTTAACTTTTTTTTTTCTGGGATATTATAAAAATTGCAATTCTGTGGTTTGGTATTTTTATTAAATTTACCGTACGGGATACATAATGTTATGTTTTAATAGGTTGCACAATTACACACGAAGCGATACCAAATATGTTTATTTTTATTATGTTTGCATGTTTTTATATAGGAAAAGGGGTGATTTGAACTTTTAACATGGAAGGGGTTAATGCAGCGGTCTTCAAACTGTGGCCCTCCAGATGTTGCAAAACTACAACTCCCAGCATGCCCGGACAGCCAACGGCTGTCCGGGCATGCTGGGAATTGTAGTTTTGTAACATCTGGAGGGGCACAGTTTGAAGACCACTGGGTGTCTTTCAAACTTTTTTTTTTTTTTTTTGCAGAGACATATATTTTTTTTATATTTTTGGCTGAAAAAATTCTAACTAGTGTAAATTACAAATATACATATAATGGCATTATCTACTGTACATTATATCAAAAGTTTTTGTTAACGACGGGTACACTTTGACCCCTTGTCACAGTGATTTACATTTTTTGCTTACATTTTTTTCTCCTCGCCTTCTAAGTCTATGTTCACACGGAAGAATTTTTGTTCAGGATTCTGCTGGAAGTTCCGCCAAAAATGTAATGCACATTGAGATTCTGCTGTCCCATTCACACATTGGAATTTCTGCGATGGAAATTCCAAATTCTGCAAATTTAAAGACCGGCTTAGAATTTCGCCAGAATTCTGTTTCCAGCCCACGGATATTCAGCAAATTTGGCAAATCTGTAAATATTTAGCCTGCATCTTTGCAAAATGGAATTTGAGCGGAATTGCTGAATTTTTATAATCAAAGCAATGCTTTATTAAGAAAAACATAGATAGACAAGCCACGGTAATTAAGGCAATAATAGCAGTATAAAAGCGTGGAGTTCAAGTCATCACCTTCGCTCCTACAACAATTTGTCATCGGAATAGGGATGTCGCGGCTAGTTAGATGAATCTGAGCAGTAAGACACTACATTGCATCAATAATAAGGAAACCAGGTAATAACTGGAGGAAGAACACGTAAGTATAAAAGTAGGGGGAGAAAAAAGTGGGGAATGCTAAGAATAGGAATAAAAGAGAAAAGAAAAAAGAAAAGGGTCAGGATCAGCATAGCTGTGGTCGGTGTGAGGAGGATACCTCAAGACTGCAGTAGGAGCACTTACTTGAGGTCGGAGTCGCGGTCGCCGCCAGGGTCCCCAATCTCGGAATATCCTCACAGTCCTGCGACACGACAGTCAACTCCAGGGGGGAGGCCTCTCTAAGTAAGAGGGGGGGGGGGGGAGGGGGAGGGGTGTAGTCTGGTTCTCTAGGCCTCTCTATAGAGCCGAGAATTAAGGAAGTGCAACCATGGGCCCCATATCGATGTGTATCTAGCGGAGCGGTCACTCGAGTCGGCCAAGAGTTCCTCCATGCGGCTCACAAATAGAATCTCTGTGTACCAGTCAGTTATCGTTGGGGGAGCACAGTTCTTCCATTTCTTGGGTATCACTGACCTGGCAGCCATGAGCATCATGTTGGCTAAGAGTCTAGCAGGCGATTTCCTAGAGGTGGGTATGATAGACAGGAGGAGTCCCTTCGGGTCGTTGGGGTATGTCACCCCTGTCACTAGGGCGATTCGGTCGATTACCGTAGACCAAAAGGTCGTGAGGGAGGGGCAGGACCACCAGATATGGGACATGGTCCCCGTCTCTGTGCCGCAGCGCCAACAAAGGTCAGACACTGTAGGGTAGAATTTGTGTAACAAGGCCGGAACCCTATACCACCTAACTAAGATCTTGTAGTTAGTTTCTTGCGCCCTACATGATATAGACATCTTGTGGCACATTACATAGGCTGTCATCCAGTCAGAGCGAGCGATGGTGGTGTGTAGTTCCTCCTCCCAGGCCGTTTCGAATTTGGGGGGTTCACAAGCCGCTTCTTCCATGAGAAGGCTGTACATTTGAGAAACTGCTTTATAAACCGGGGAGGAAGAAACACACAGCTCTTCAAAGGGTAGGAGGGGTCGGGCAAGCCTTAAGGAACGTCCTGTAGTGTTAATGAAGTGTCTCAGCTGAAGGTACTGCATCTGACTTAGAGGCGTCCTGAGGTGTGACGGTACCAGTTCCGTGTATGGTTTCAGTTGAGTACCGCTGAGGAAACATCTGATGGGCAGAGGCGAGTGATGACCTAGGAAGGATTCAGTCATCATGCCCGGTGGGAAACTAGGGTTACCAAGGATCGGGGTCAGAGGGCCATCGGCCGCCATGATCCGGGACCTCTTCAAGTATCTGTCCAGGGAAACGATCAGTTCCCTGGACACCCAGGGGAGAGACTCCAGCACCCGAGGAGAGTATGTGTTCGGTGGTAGCCAAGGGTACAGGGCTATATCTGTAGCAGTCCCATACTCTTCCAGCGCCACCCATTGTTTAGAACCCCGACCGTGTATGAAATCTAGGAGTCGGATCAAGGTAGCTGCTACATAATAAGCCTGACAGTCCGGTACCGCCAGACCACCTGCCCGCTTCCTCCTGACCAGAACCCTGCCAGATATCCTAGACGGTCGTCCCGCCCATATGAAGGAGCGTATCATTCTGTCTAGTTTTTGGAAGTAAGAGCGCAGGAGCGCCAGTGGGATCGCCTGGAATAGGTATAGCAGTCGGGGTAGGAAGTTCATTTTAATTATATTAGCTCGCCCCAGCCAAGAGAAGGTACCAGTTGTCCATTTACGCAGGTCCCCGTCTAGTGTCGTCGACAGAGTCTGGAAGTTAAGGGCAAAGGTAGCTCCCGGGTTTAAGGGAATGTGTACGCCCAAGTATTTAAAGGACTCAGTAGTCCAATGAAAAGGGTGTTCCCTCTTAAGACCCTCTACGGTGGCTATCGGGAGGGCTATTGGTAAGGCCACACTTTTGGACATGTTGATCCTATGGTTGCTATAGTGGGAGTACTGCCGTATGACCGACAATGCTGCCGGTAGGGAGGTGCATGGAGAGGCTAAGTAGAGTAGGAGGTCATCCGCGAAAGCAGAGCAGAGGTGCCCGCTCCCTCCCAGGGTAAATCCCTGAACGTCCGGATCAGATCTCAGGGCAGTCAATAAATGCTCCATGCATAAGATGTAGAGGAGGGGGGAAAGCGGGCACCCCTGGCGCGTTCCGTTTCGGATGGGAAATGGGGAAGACAGGGACCCGTTGACTCTCACCCGTGCCTGGGGGTCTCGATACAGGGCCATCACGCGTCCCATCATGGCAGGACCCAGGCCTATCTGCTCCAGCGTTGCTCTAAGGAATCCCCAGTCCACCCTGTCGAACGCCTTCTCGGCGTCAAGAGAGAGGAGCAGTAATGGCTTTTTGAGTGTAGCAGCTCTATTAATTACCGAGAAGGCTCGAACAGTGTTATCTCTCGCCTCTCGGGAGCGCATGAACCCGGACTGGTCAGGGTGGACTAGGGGGCCGAGGACCAACGCTAGACGGTCTGCAAGCAATTTGGCGAACAGTTTAAGGTCTACATTCAGAAGAGATATGGGTCGGTAGCTGGAGCAAAGACCCGGGTCGCGTCCCTCTTTGGGAATTACTGTAATATAGGCACTGAGCGATGTAGTGGGAAAACCCAGGTTCGGGGCGATGCTATTAAACGTCTTGCAAAGAATGGGGAGTAGGCTATCTTTTAGGGTTTTGAAAAACCTGGCCGTGTACCCGTCTGGTCCCGGGCTTTTGCCAGTAGGAAGATGTGATATTGCCTGGGCGATCTCCTCTTCCGAAAACGGGGACTCAAGGGCCTCTATGTCCTCCTCAGATAGACGAGGGAGGGACGTACTCTGAATGTAGTCATGCAGGGATAATGGGGGAAGCGGAGAAGGAGGGGGTGTTGACGGGGTGGGGATATTGTAAAGGTCATGGTAGTATTTCTCAAAAGCCTTAAGTATGTCGGCCGTGATGAACGATTTGCTACCTGACGATGTGTTTATGGATGGGATGAATAGCGCTGACCTCTTCTCACGGAGAGCTCTTGCCAACTGTCTGCCTGGCTTATTACCCCATTCATAAAATGTCGAGGCGCATTTCTGACTATACTGTCTCAGGGAGGCGTCTAGGAGGGAGCGGATCTCATGGCGAGTTTTGGTGAGTTCCCTCAGCGTGGACTCAAGTAAGGTCTGTTTGTGCAAGGCTTCCAAACTACGGAGCGTCTCAAGGAGGCGCTTCAGCTTGGCCGCCTTCTCCCTCTTAAGCCGGGAGCCGTGGCTGATCAGGATTCCTCTCAGTACACTCTTGAGAGCCTCCCATTGGATCGGCTGAGATGTCTGATCGTTTGCATGATCAGACTGAAAGTGTGCGATTGCAGTCCTCAAGTCTGACAGGCAAAGGGTGTCCAGTAGGAGGGACTCATTAAGCCGCCACGAAAACCGCGGGGTGGTCAAGGAAGGAATCGTCACAGTGCAGTACACCGGTGCGTGGTCAGATAAGTACATGTGGCCAATTTGTGAGGAGGATAATCTAGGGAGGTGGAAGTGTGAAAGAAAGACGTAATCTAGCCTGCTATATGAGCTATGAGGGGAAGAGAAGTGCGTATAGTCCCGGTCACTCGGATGCTGGAGGCGCCACACGTCACACAGCTGAAGAGAGTGCAATTGCCTCTTAAGTCTACTCAGTTGGCGGTAGGAGATAGCCGATCGACGTGTGGACGCATCGAGCAGTGGGTGTAGCGGGATATTAAAGTCTCCCCCTAGCAGTATCATACCCTGGGCAAAGTGAGAGAGTTCTTCCAGAGTCGCTATTAAAAAGGGCACTTGTCCACTATTAGGGGCATAGACCGTCGCTACCGTCACCACCTGGTCCAGCAAGGCTCCACGGACAAAAAGATAGCGAGCGTTTGGATCTACCCGGACAGCCTGTACACTGAATGGAAGTGAACGGTGTATACCAATGGACACTCCCTTCGAGCGGGAGTCCGGGTTGGAGCTATGGAACCAGGTGGTGAAGTATCTGCCCAACCTATCCGGGATATGGCCTGATTTAAAGTGGGTCTCCTGCAAGCATAAAAGTCTGACCTTATTTTTGTGCATATGGTAGAGAATTTGTGACCTCTTCTCCGGAATGTTGAATCCCTGAACGTTCAGGGTGGCCATCTTCACCTCCGCCATGGAGCGTTATGACTGTCTGCCGCAGAACGTAGAATAATAGGACACCGTGGAGGGACCCCGATGGGAGGCGAGTCACACCAGACAATCTGAAAATAAGAAGGAGAAAAAGAAGGGGACAAGGAATAGGATCAGTAAAACAGAACACTCAAAAATAAAATAAAGAGAGAACAACCAACCAAAAAAGCAAGCCCAAGCGCCTGCAAGGTAAAACTAGTGGCAGAAAAGATCGTCTGCCAAACGGGTGTAGAGTACCTACACCGACCCTATGTGGGGTAGTGCTAAGCCAGCAGTGGGAGGGCTCTCAGCTCAGCTACTCTGAGGTGTGTCAAAATCAAAGTATATGGAAAGCGTCCGTCCACGGCCATGGTGGGACGATGAAAGCGACCCTCAGGAGGGCCACGGTAGGCATTAGATAGGGGGAAGTGTGTAAGTAAGGTCACCAAAGGTCTGGGTATAGAGCAAAAAAGGAGGAGTAAGCGTAGATGGTCCCATGACGGGAATGCACAGGAGGGTCGGAGGACGGGGGGGAGGGGGGGGAGAGGGGCGAGCATGTAAAGGGGAGGGAGAGGAAGGGGGAATTTGATCAAGGTGGGCGGGGAAAGAGAGGGAAGTGGGAGGAGAGGGGGGGGTATGAGATCAGGACCTGGAGAGGAGGATTGGGTGGGGGGGGGGGGGACTCTGTAAGATCGTCAATGGGGAGGGCGATTAGTATCCCGGTGGACGAGGGGGGGGAGTGGGAGGGAGCACGGGCAGGGCAGTTGGGGCAAAGGTACAGAGGAGGGAGTCGGTAGGCAGTAGGGGTGGTGGGACGGTGTAGGGGGGGTATAGGGGGGGAGGGAAGAGGGCGAGGAGAAAAAGGGAGGGACATGTGGTAGGGGGGGGGGGGGTATACAAGGGTGGGGAGGGGGACAGCCAGGTATTTCACATTACTCCACTTGCTAATCCAGATGAGCAGGTCAGAGACCAGCAACAAACAGGTAAGCTAGTCAATCAGTCCTCAGGGGCGGGTCCCAAGGAGGAACGTCTGGATCTCCTCTGTCGCTGTGGCTGCGGCCAGCCTGGGTTGGGACGTCTCGCTGGGGGTCTCTGGGAGGGTCTGGAAACCGGAGGCACAGCATACGGATCCCTCAGGAAATTGTCCCAATCCGGCAGGGTCAAGGGCGGTAAGCCCAACGAGGAAAGGAAGAGCGGTAAGTCCCCTGGTTCCCGCAGGGAGGCCGATACCTCCCCGGCTGTAACGTGTAGGGCAAAAGGGAAGCCCCATCTGTAGGGTAAATTTCGATTCTGAAGTTCTCGCAGTAGTGGTCGTAGAATCGCTCTCTGACGCAAGGTGCGTCTGGACAGGTCAGGGTACAGCTGTAAGGTAGCTCCGTCAAAGTCCACATCTCCCCGCAGTCTTACTTTTGTCATGATCTGTTCCTTCAGGGCATATTCGTGGACTCTGCATATTACATCTCGTGGGCGCGTGGGGTCTGTACTTGGCGCCCGGAGTGCTCTGTGTACTCTGTCGAGTTCAATGTGAGTATCCGGGGGGCGCCCCAGTAGTAAGTTGAAGATCCCAGTGACAGTGGGGAATAATTCTTGGTTTCTTGTAGCCTCGGGGAGGCCCCGGATACGAATGTTGTTCCGGCGACTTCTGTTCTCTACGTCGTCGAGATGGTCTGCCATCGCCAGCTGTGTAGAAGATTGAGTAGATAAGGAGGACTGCATGCCTCTTATAGTGTCCAACGCCGTGGCCTGGAAGGTCTCTAGGGCTTTCACCCTTTCCTGTAGGTCAGAGACATCTTGCTGGACAGGGTGTAGGTCCTGGCGCCAGGCGTGTTTCAAGTCGAGTGCCAAGGCTGACAGATCGCTTTTGGTAGGCAGGAGGGCCAGGAGCGCTTGCAGTTCGGGGTGCCCCTTTAACAAGGCGACCGCTTGGGCCGGGGGTGGCAGCGTTGAGGAAAGTGGGTCCCCAAGGTTTTGAAGTGGGGCGAGGCGATGCTGGAACTGTGGGTGAACTGCAGGGGGCCCAGTTGGTGGAAGGCCTATAGTCGTCACAGGATGCACATCGTGGGGCCCTGGGGTGCCTGGTGCAGGGTTGTGAGCCAGTATCGGGCCAGCAAGATCCCAAGCAGTCCCAGGGGCAGACCCCGAGGGGTATGGGCCGGCTGTCAAGGTAGCGGGGCGCAGAGCTTCACCCTCATCAGCATCCGAGCGGGACAGCTGGGAGCACAGGGAGTCTCTAGGGCTACGAAGAATGGAGGGGATGCTTTGGGAAGGGGAAGCAGCCGCCTCCCCCGGAGGACCAAGGGCACGTGGAGGGGAACGGTAGGGGGAAGATGTGGGATCAATCTCTCCCTCTGGTCCTACCTCGTCCTCAGTGGCCATGGAGGGGCCGAGTCTCTGTCCTCTAAGTTCACCTCCCAAGCCGGGGAGCAAGGAGGGCCGCCGGAGACTCTCAGGGGTCGGGTTCCCCGTGTCGGAAGGCGGACCCGCTTCTGGTTGCTGGGGCTCACCCCTAGGAGGACGGGAGCCGTGGTCCATCCATCCCTCGTGGTGGTCTGAGAGGGAGGGCCGTGATGAGGTGCACTGAGTTCCCGTGCGTAAGGGGAGTCTCGTGGTGTCTTCTTCAAGTCCGGCGCAGGCCGCAGGCTGCGGCCTACCGCGTCCGGTCGGAGCGCCCGTGCAATGGCGTGCGACCCCAGGAACCTTGTTTTGCACAGTCGGGGTCCTCGCCGGTAAGTCAAGTAACGCCTTCAGTTGTCCGCCCCGTGCAGCGGCTCCGGCCGCGCTTCTGCGAGTGACGGGTGGGGAATGCAGCAGCGTGGTCTTAGGAGAAGGGGTCGGCGCCATCTTGGAGAGCACCGTCATCTGGTTCCCGGGCTCTCGAAGACTCCGGAGTGGGCCGAAGAAGTTAGAAATCGGGATCGGTGGTTGCAGGGTAGGTCCCCCTGACCTCTGGTTCTGTCCAGACCTCTTTTGGCGCATGTGGAGCGATTATTACCCCCGTTGTTCGGGCCGTGGAGACGGAGCTCAGCGAGCTAGTGACCTTCTCCGTGCATGGCTAGCCACGCCCCCGTCTTTCAAACTTTTATTAAAACTTTTTTTTTTTCTTTTACACTTTATTAGACTTATGAGGAATCATTAGATTCCTCAGACAGATGAATAGATTCTATTGAACTCTATTAATCTGTGTGCTCTGTGATCCATTGATAGAGCCTGGTCCAGCCAGGATCTATCAATGACAGAGCGGGACAGGAGGAAGCAGAGGTAAGTCCTCCGGCTACCTCCATAGTGGATCGCCCCCCTGCAATCGCGCTGCGGGGGGAGGGGTGATCCACCCCCCTAGCCCACCAGGGAGCATTCACATGTCCCTTTAGACCAGTGGTTCTCAACCTTTTCGGTGACCGTACCCCCCAAGGCCTAAAAGTATGTCCACGGGTACCCCCTCACGCGGAACTTGCGAGCGAGGGGTACCCGCAGACAAAAGGCGTGTTCTTACCTTTATACTAATGCATCCCATCTCCATCTTAATCCCCTTGTGCTATTATTCCCCCTCCGTCTTAGTCCCCCTGTCCCACAATCCCCACCTGCCTCTGATTCCCTTTTACCATTATTCCCCCTCCATCTTTATCCCCTTGTGCCATTATTATCCAATATGGAACAAGGGGATTAAGATGGAGGAGGGGGAATAATTGATACAGGGGGATTAATATGGAGGGGGGGGGTGATAATTCCCCCCTCCCTCTGATCCCCTTTTGCCATATCGGATAATAATAGCACAAGGGGATTAAGATGGAGGGGGGGATAATCAACCCCCCCCCCCTCCTCCATATTAATCCCCTTGTGTCATTATTCCCCCCTCCCTCTGATCCCCTTTTGTCATTTTCCCCCCTCCATATTAATCCCCTTGTGCCATTATTATCGGATATGGCAAAAGGGGGATCAGAGGAAGGGGGGGAATGGTGCAAGGGGATTAAGATGGGAGGGGAGAGGGGAGTAATAAAGCACAAGACATAAAATTTCAATGCCTTGTGCTTTATTACTCCCCCCCCCCTCTCCGCCATTATCCCTCTCCCCCTCCATCTTAATGCCTTGTGCTCCGTCCCATACAGTCCCCCCCCCCCCCCTCTGTGCCATACAGCTGTTTACCTGGCGTCCTGTGGTCCCGTCGCCTGCTGCTTCACGGGATGTTCCACAGGGCCGCACTGACGTGTGACGTCCCCCTGCACTGTGCGGCAACTCCGCGCAACGTCAGGGGAGGCCACACGTCTCCCTGGCAACCACGCAGTTAACTTACAGTAGCCCCGGCCGCATCTCTGGCCGCGCTACTGTACAGTGAGCTGCCGCGGCTATGCGCTGAAAAATACTGGCCAATGCATGGCCGGTATTTGTCAGCGTTTTCGCGTACCCCAGGTTGAGAACCCAGGCTTTAGACGCCGCTGTCAGCTTTGACAGCGGCGATCTAAAGGGTTAATAGCCAGCCGCGGCCATCGCCGCATGCTGGCTATTAGCGGCGGCCCCCGGCTACTGAGAACAGCTGGGGGCTGCAGAGTATGGAGCGGGCAAGATTCCGGAGCCCGCTCCATACATACTGCAGAGCGCCGAATGCATCTCCCCGTGCAGACGCGCCTCCTCTCCTCAGCTCTCCGAAGCTACAGCTGGGGGGAGTGAAGGCAGAGGACGCAGGTCTGCACGGGGAGCAAGAAGCCACGCCCCCTCATCTCCCCCCGCACGTCTGCAGAGCAGGGGAGAGAGAGACATACACAGCTTCTCATCTCCCCTATTCTGCTTCGGATCTGCAGTCTGTATGGAGCGGGCTCCCGACTCCTGCCCGCTCCATACAGACTGCAGATCCGCCGCACTTGTCAGGTCCGGCCCTGCTTGCCCGAAGCCGGGCTAAGGGCCGGACAAATTCACCTGCCCAGCGCCCAAAACTGCTAGTCCGGGGCGTCGGGCGATAGAAATTCCACATCCCTGAATATAT
>NW_026609656.1:0-27008 GCF_029499605.1 Hyla sarda | reverse complement strand
CAGATCACACCAGCAAACAAATGCTTTTCGAATACGGAATGAATAAAGTAGTGTTTATAAGGGAAATGCAGTGCTGATAGCTTTCCGGGATTGTACATATGTTTTTCAAGCACTAGTTTATACGGTGTATGTTAACCTTTCCAGACCTGCACAATCATAATAATTACAATGGTACACATGCAGAGCCGCCGCCATTACCCTAAAATACTGGAATGTTTTCCAGTAGTCTGAAGTCTATATAAATCCAACCTCCATGAATAGCAGCCTATTATCTGCTGATACATTCGAAGTCAGTGAAAAAAGTACATAACCGCACATTAGGGGTTTCTATTTAACCGATTATCTACACAGGGCATACAGTTGTGCTTTAGTTAGTTACAAACATTGACAAAAATCATAGTCGACAAACAAGCTGATATAAGGCGACATATTTGTCTTATAGGTTACAGAGTTGTATAAACCTTGTTCTGTTCCAATTCATCGCATAACTGTAAACTCCACCGAGGACGTAAAAAATGCACACATTGCCACTTTTCAGCAACGACCTTTACAAGGGTGCCTGATGCATTAGGGTGGCACAACTTAGCTATTTGTAAAGCTTATCATTTGCAAAGGAAGCACTTTTATATATGAAAGCAGCAATCTGTGCTGAGTGTTGGCTTCTCTTTTTTATGTATCTATATTCTTCCTGAACAATTTCTCATGAGTACAGAAATGGTGACACAGTAATGTGCTTTTAATCTATGTAAAAACATAAAATAAATCAATAGGACAGTGTCTGCTACGTTGTTACAATACAGCCCAGTGTGTTCAGCACCATGGACAAGGCAAAAGACTGCCATAGCCACATTTCTCATTCATGTGATGTTTTCCTGTATGGTCAGATGTCATCATATGGAGAAGAAAACCATTGACATAATCATGTGATATATGTACCTGTGCTTCCGAGACCTTAGATGTTTTAGAGTTTCACTAGTTGTTTGAAGTGACAATGTGATAAGACATCTTTCAGATGCCTTCATTTAAAGGGAACCTGTCATGAAAATGCAGTCCAATCTGAGGGCATCATGTTATAGAGCAGGATAACCTGAGTAGATTAATATATAGATTTGTGGGAAAAGTTCCAGGATAACTTGTAATTTTTTCATGTAAATCTCTCCTCATTCTGGGCTAATAGTCACGTGGGTGGTCTTACACATGATTGACAGCTCTGCTTGTAGATTCAGTCTGTCTTTTCAGCGTAACAGGTTTCCTTTAACCCCTTAAGGACGCAGGACGTAAATGTACGTCCTGGTGCGGTGGTACTTAACGCACCAGGACGTACATTTACGCCCTAAGCATAACCGCGGGCATCGGAGCGATGCCCGTGTCATGCGTGGCTGATCCCGGCTGCTGATCGCAGCCAGGGACCCGCCGGCAATGGCCGACGCCCACGATCTCGCGGGCGTCCGCCATTAACCCCTCAGGTGCCGGGATCAATACAGATCCCGGCATCTGCGGCAGTGCGCGATTTGAATGAATGATCGGATCGCCCGGAGCGCTGCTGCGGGGATCCGATCATTCATAACGCCGCACGGAGGTCCCCTCTCCTTCCTCCGTGCGGCTCCCGGCGTCTCCTGCTTTGGTCTGTGATCGAGCAGACCAGAGCAGAAGATGACCGATAATACTGATCTGTTCTATGTCCTATACATAGAACAGATCAGTATTAGCAATCATGGTATTGCTATGAATAATCCCCTATGGGGACTATTCAAGTGTAAAAAAAAATGTAAAAAAATGTAAAAGTAAAAGTAAAAAAAAAGTGAAAAATCCCCTCCCCCAATAAAAAAGTAAAACGTCCGTTTTTTCCTATTTTACCCCCAAAAAGCGTAACATTTTTTTTTTATAGACATATTTGGTATCGCTGCGTGCGTAAATGTCCGAACTATTAAAATAAAATGTTAATGATCCCGTACGGTTAACGTCGTGAACGAAAAAAAAAATAAAAAGTCCAAAATTCCTACTTTTTTAATACATTTTATTTAAAAAAATTATAAAAAATGTATTAAAAGTTTTTTATATGCAAATGTGGTATCAAAAAAAGCACAGATCATGGCGCAAAAAAATGAGCCCCCATACCGCCGCTTATACGGAAAAATAAAAAAGTTAGGGGTCATCAAAATAAAGGGATTATAAACGTACTAATTTGGTTAAAAAGTTTGTGATTTTTTTTTACAATAATATAAACAATAATATAAAAGTAAGTAATAATGGGTAATAATGGGTATCATTTTAATCGTATTGACCCTCAGAATAAAGAACACACGTCATTTTTACCATAAATTGTACAGCGTGAAAACGAAACCTTCCAAAATTAGCAAAATTGCGTTTTTCGTTTTAATTTCCCCATAAAAATAGTGTTTTTTGGTTGCGCCATACATTTTATGATATAATGAGTGATGTCATTACAAAGGACAACTGGTTGTGCAAAAAACAAGCCCTCATACTAGTCTGTGGATGAAAATATAAAAGAGTTATGATTTTTAGAAGGCGAGGAGGAAAAAATGAAAACGTAAAAATTTAATTGTCTGAGTCCTTAAGGCCAAAATGGGCTGAGTCCTTAAGGCGTTAAAGAAAGAATTGCAAGGCAAGAATGTATGTATGACCTGTATACTGTGTTTGGAATCCAGTTGAAAAGAACATTTGGGAAGATAGGTTACAACAATATTTCAATGACTGAGAAAACAGCTTTTTAATGTCCTGACTACCAGCTGCTGAAGAGTCTGAGAGGCGGGATCTTCCCTTGAGCTCCCAGTAATGAGAGACAACCTGCCAGTCACCAAGGATTGTCAGCTGTAGAATCCAGTCAGAAAACAAATAGAGCTGTCAGTCATTAGTAAAAGAGACAGAGTGAGGAAAGAGGAAAGCTCTCATTACGGTACATTGAATGAGTAAGATCCCGCATCTCAGACATAATATATATATATAATTTTTTTTACCTCTTTAAAATCTGAATTAGTAAACAAAAAAGCAAACCTAGCAAAAATCCTAATCCAACCCCTTGCCCTTCCTGAGTGACCTTAGTGATATGTTTTAGGGGGCTGAAAAGTACAGTATTTTGGTTGACTGAACAGTATTCTGATTGAATAAAGACACATTCCATTAAAAGGGAAACTGACAAGAAAACAGCATTTCTGTAACATGTAATAGAGTACTTCTGAAATTGCCGCACAATCCAGGTAGAAAACAGCATTCAAAGATGTAGTAATGACACCTGCCTTTACATCCGGATAAGGAGAAAATTATTGGTTGACAATCCGGCTAAGTACGGTTGATTACAGAGATGAAATGAGATAAATCAGGGGTCAGCTTTACAAAGTAAGACTGTTACCTACTATAATGCGTTGTGACAGAGCTAATTCAAGACTGAAAAACATTTTAATAGAAGCTTTAATGTAAAGATATTCTAGCTGATTCCTTTACAGAACCTGTTTCCGCCTGCCAGAGCATTACTGTCAATGAAGCGTGATGGGAACTATGAGTGGCATCACTGGAGATGAGGTTTTTCAACACTGATAGGTTTCCAAAACTTCCATTGTCTGAGATTTTGAGATCTACTTACTTTTAGTTTTTTTTGGGGGGGAGGGGGAGGTTTGTATGCCAGACTTAGTACAATTCTACAACTACAATTTGAAAACTCCTTACATTTCCCTAAAAAGGTTATGAAAAACATGTGCAAAAATAGAAAAAAAAACACAACAATAGGACTCAGAATAATTAAAGGGGTATTCCACCCCTAGACATCTTATCCCCTATTCAAAGGATAGGGAAAAAGATGTCAGATTGCGGGACCCCCGGGATCTCGGCTGCAGGACCCACCTGTTGCAGCTTCCGGAAACGCTGGAGGCTTTGGCTCCGGCTCCCAACCACGGTGACGTGAGATCGTGACGTCACGACTCCGCCCTGTGTGACGTCACACCCCACCCCTCAATGCAAGTCTATGGGAGGGGGCGTGACCACCGTCACGCCCCCTCCCATAGACTTGTATTAAGGGGGCGGGCATGACATCACATGAGGGCAGAGTCGTGATGTCACGATATCACGTCACCGTGGTCAGGAGGTGTTAGTATGAAAGCCTCCAGCGCTGCCGGAAGCCGCAACAGGTGGGTCCTGCAGCCGAGATCCCGGTGGTCCCCAGCAGTGGGACCCCCGTGATCTGACATCTTATCCCCTATCCTTTCGATAGGGGATAAGATGTCTAGGGGCAGAGTACCATTTAAAAACTTGCATACCAAAAAAGATGCAGCTGAATATCTAAAACAAAGAAAAGTTGCATCCGAAGTTGCAAGTTCCATCCAAAATGAGGCCACCTCCATGTGGTGGATGGGGGACACGTTTTCATCAAAAAGTGCACTAAGAGCCTCCATTTTTTGACCAAGATTGTTGCTTCAATCTTTCTTTATTTTTGTTCTTTGTACACTCTGTATTTGCCACAGCAGCTTGCACCCGTGTATTAGGTACTTGTGCTGGCTATTTTTCTTTTCTTTTTATTTTTGTGCAGCTGAATATCTAGCACTACTACTCAATAGACTGTGCTGGAAAATTAGAAATGTATTTCTGAAATAGATACCTTCAAGCTTTTAATCGGTCTATACAGAAACAAGTTTCAGGGCATTCAGGGTGCTTATTCCTCAGACTTAAGGACAGACTAAAGGACATTTCTCCTAAAGTTTGATGAAGAAGCAAAATGTGTTACTGTTTGGACCAATAAAATCTTGACGGTTGATGCTAAATAGACTAATTTTTTCAGGAAGGTATCTATTCCTGGAACATATATACTGTGTAACATATAGACCTCTGGCAGTTGGAAGACTGGAACGTTTAACATGCCCCAATATCTCACAGCTGGAGAGTCACTAAACTTTAGTTTCTATAGTGTCACTAATCTATAGACTATACAGATATGTCCTTCCTTACCTTTACTTTAAAGTGGAACTCTGGTGGAAAACTTTTTTTTTAAATCAACTGGTGCCAGAAAGTTAAACAGATTTGTAAATTACTTCTATTAAAAACTCTTTATTCTTCCAGTACTTATTAGCAGCTGTATGTTACAGAGGAAATTATTTGCTTTTTGAATTTATTTTTTGTCTTGTCCACATTGCTCTTTGCTGACACCTCTGTCCATGTCAGGAACTGTTCAGAGCAGCAAAGGTTTGCTATGAGGATTTTCTCCTGCTCTGGACAGTTCCTGATACGAGCACCAGGTGTCAGCAGAGAGCACTGTGGACAAGACAAAAAAGAAATTAAAAAAGCAAAGAATTTCCTCTGTATCATACAGCTGCTAAAAAGTACTGGTAGGATAAAGATTTTTTTAATAGAAGTAATTTACAAATCTGTTTAACTTTCTGGCACCAGTTGATTTAAAAAAAAATGTTTCCACCGGAGTGCCCCTTTAAAAATCTAGCTGGAAAAAAAAAATATAACAATTCTGTGTTGGGAGATTGGGAGATTTTTTTTGTCTAGGTTTGTCTATGTGTATCTGCATGTGGTTTTGATGTCAACTGACCCCTTCCGAGGGCATTGCTAGCATGTTGCAATGTTGTATAGAATTTGTATTATAAGAATCTGTAGTCTTTAAATCTAAAGAAAGGCAAGGGTGGACACATCTAAATGTGCAACATAACTATACTTGATTTTACTTAGTAGTCCCTTGGTTAGGAAAGTAAGTCTCTGCAAGTTAAAGAACCACTATTACAAATGTTATTTGTCTATTCAAACAGGGAAATGCATTTTCTAATCCCATTTATCTCTATATTCACACACTTTCAAGGATAATACTTAAGATCTTGTCAATTTGTTTGACAACATGTCAACCATTTTTCACTGCTTTCAGCCCCACATCATTTGGCTACTTACATCCCATGTGTTTGGAAGCCCTTAAGCTAAGATGATTTTCAAATTACCACTGATGTTATTACAGATGTGTCAGGTTTGATGAAGCCTGTTGAGAGAGGTTGAGAGCAGGGCTATGGAGAAGGAACCTCGTGAAATGTATTAAAGCCTTGTTTCCGACACAACACCTGCAATCATAATTACTGGGAAGCGACAGGTGGATTTACATAGTTATTAGCCCTTTACTAACAGGTGACTTATCAACTTGCCAGGATAACTTAGCATTGAATATGTCTGCATCTCTTATTTATAAAGCAATACAGTAGATGAGAAGCAGGAGTTCCTATAAAAGACTTGTTCTTAACAGTGTTACTGCCAAGGAGGGCAAATAATTGCTACGGAATAAGGTATTGTGTGCAAATCTAATGATGCCTTTACAAATGAACAAGCCATAGCAGAGACAAATATTTGTTTATCCATGGTGATAGAAACTAATTGGGATCTCACTCAATAAGATCAATCTGATGTCAGTACACTGGGAAACAAGTAAACTATACGTTAACTGGATGCTAGGGCTGATTTAAAGTATTACATATATTTAATGTTAATCCAATTCTTGTTCCACAAAAACTTACATCTTAAAGGGGTACTCCAGGGAACTAAACCCATAGCCCATACTTACCCTCTTACCAACTTATGTATTTGTCTTAATATCATTCATTAGCTAGTGCAGGGAGTGAGAGAAAAACGTAATTCTCAAATCCACCATGTCTTGGTGTAAACTCCTCACTGAGACTAGCCCCCACCCTTCAGGACAACACCATGTGATGATTTCTGTCTGGTCTAGAGCTCTGGCTGTACAGCCACACTTTCCCTCCACCTCCCCTCCCTGTGTGAGGAGCTTGTGAGCCGTGAGAGAAAAGCAGTGAAGATTCTCAGTCACAACTGAGCACATAGCTGGTGTTTTTCCTGCTGGAGATCTAATCACTGACTACTGCCATTCAGAACACAGCATGATTTATTGCTGGGAGAACGATAGTCTGAAAGAAAAGACATGTACAGTGTGTGTGAGCTGAAATGTAAGCATGCACACAGACAGTGAAAGCAGTTGGCTGGCAGCCATTACACAGAGCTGCACAGACTTCTGGGAGTTGTAGTCTCTGCTACAAACACGAAAAAAGTATTTAGGAGACATTAGGGGCCAAAGGAGTTGCCAAAACCACATGGATAACTACAGGGGACACAGAACAGGTATTGTGGTGGCTTTGGGGCATTTTTCTTTTTCTTAACTTCCCTGGAGTACCCCTTTAAAAGAAGTTATCCATAATTAAGCTAGCCATACATTTCACATAGATATCAACTAAATGCTTCTATAAGAGTCAAAATTCAAAGAAAAAACACGAGTGGTACTGACCAAGCTTGCACTATGTTTATTTTTAACACCAGGACATACAGGATGAAAGTAAACATAGCACAAGTTTGGTGAGTGCCACTTGGGTCTTTTGTTTGGACTGTGATTTTACCAAGTCTATCTTCTGCATGTGAGTGGAGCACCACTGTGCAAGCTGAGTTTGTACACGATTTGGGTGGAATGCTGCAAGTGAACTCCGTATGGACTATTTAACTGAGGCAGTGCTTAATGAAACTTTCTCTGTGTTGTGGTCAATGCTTCTTCAGTTGATGACCATCTCTCCCCATCCCCACATGCATGCTCGACTCTACGCGTTCTGATTGAAAAGAGGTAAGAATGCCACTACCCGTTGCCTTGTCTAGTGGTGGTTTATCTCTCCATGAACAAAAGGATAGGCCTGTTAAAATCTACCATGTCTGATTCTTTTGATTCACAACATCTGTGTCAGTAAGCCACCATACAACTTAGATGCGAGTTCCACACACTTGGCCAACTTTAGTATGAAGGGCCTGCTTTTGTTCCAGAAACTGCATAACTCTTGTCTATGGGCTGTGTCTGATATTGCAACTCAGTCCCATTGATTTCAGAAGGCAAGAGTTGCAAGAGCAGACTTCTTAAATGAGGGGCGCAGCTTCTCGAACAAAACAGACATAGTTTATAATCCTTTTAACTGAATGAATGGATTTTTATATAGAATTTTTTTATTTAAAGTATACTGGTCATTAAAAAAAACACTTGACATATCACAGACACACAGTAAACTGTTCAGTCCTTTTTTTTTTCATTCAAAATTATATTAAGGTTTTTTTTGTAAGAAAGAAAGTTAAAGGGGATACAGAAATTAAAAAAATAACTAGTTAACAAAAACAAGAAATGGTTCCTTTCAGTCCATTTTTTTATGAAGAACATTTTTTTAAATGCCTGGATAAACCAATAAAAAAAGTCAGCTTTTTGGTCATAAATGGTGGTAAATAATTATACAGTCATAAAATGTTTGTATTGTGAACCAAATAGTTTTGAGCAGTCTTTCCTCAGTAAAATAATAGTATTGAGGGTAAGAAAAATGCCCAAAATATATTGTGTTAACATGGCCTAAGTCATATTTGTTGCAGTTTAATATTACTAGATTGTATTATTGGTATTATTATATAACAATATATATATATATATATATATATATATATATATATATATATATATATATATAAAATTGATCACTGAATTGTTATACCTGTAGCTGTATTTTACTTTATAGCCCAACTTCTAATAGAAATATTTAACAAAACACAGAGATTTTGGTAAATGCTAAATATCCATCTCTGTTACTTATATTTATGTGAGGAACAAAAGAGGAAAGAGATAAAATCCTAACCTAGCAGAAGCACAAAAATATAAATTATTCCACATATCATTGTACAAGCACCATCACACAGGCTCCTGTTTACTAGAAATCGTTGGCCACAAAAGCGGAGCGTGCCTTTGAAGTGCGGGGCTACCGTCGTAGCCTACAGACACAGGCACAGCTAATTCCCAATGTCATGCATTTTGTGATCTTGTAGCTAATTAATCAGATGGAAGGAGTTGAGGATGGCTCAGAAGGCCGGCACAGCAGGCACCTCACTATTTATTTATCAGGTTCTCATATCTATTGCCAGTGGGCTAATGGGCACATGGGCATACGTGCGGCATGGAGGGATAATGTACAGCATATGCAGACAGATCGCACTTACTTATATTATGTCCTGTATAAAAAATATATTTTTGGCAATTAGACGGAAATGAAATGCACAGCCTGAAACTTCTACACGAGCAGATTCTGGAAATTTTAGAAAGCTGAAGTGAAAGATGAAATGACAGCCATGCCTGCCTGTATCAAATTCTGTCACTTGTGAAGGGACCTTATTTACTTTACAGCTACCTGTGATAGGTTAGTGTGCAGCTGTTCTCCAAATTCTTTCAACAAGCATTCGCCCAGCTTTCTAAGTATACACAGATTGGAGAGACAGGCAAGTGACAGGAGATCTCAGTCAGGTTTAACTGTAAAAAATAAGGTCATCTTCTTTTTCCTACTTTATCATGACAAGCTGAAAACATTTCTATCTTCCAATCTGAGGAACAGATAAGAAACATAACTATACCTGTCCGATAGAAGCAAAGGTGTTACCCTCAGCAAACATTCACACTGTATGATGTTCTTGGAAGATAGAAACAGTTTTTAAAAATATTCTTTAGTGTAAAGAGATGACTAGGTTACTAGACATCATCCGTGTGTTGTCTGCAAAATATACATAGAAAGTGTTTCTCTCCAACTGAAGAGATGACAGAAATTGGTCAACCCATCACATCTTCATTGTCATCGTCAACTTATCATATTACATATTAAGTACTGTACACGGCTAATAACATTGAAAATTTTTTCCATAGGGTGGACCGTTATTTATGGTTGTCTAGCTTTTCTAGCTTCTGGGCCCATATCATCTTCTATGCTTACTTTTCTACCCATTATCATAAACCGTCATTTACATTTTAATGCTCAGAATTTGACATGCACAAGATAAAGTAGTGGTCATGTGGACAGACTTTTTCTGGTCTTCCTTTCTGTCTTCCTCTGTTGGTGGGGGGAGGGGAACGCATGGGGGTTGTAGCAGAGATAGCAAGAGCACTTGGACCCTGATGTCTGAGAGGGGTTAAATGCCTCTCTACTACAGAAGAAGACACAATGATAGATAGGTGTAACTCTGATATGGAATTTGAATTGTGGCCCAGAAGAGTTAAAGGGGTACTGCCAGCTTCAAAAGGAATCCTCTTATACATAGGAAAGGAGATAACAGGGTGATCTGTGGCCTGTGACCTCAGGGGATCCTGAGAATGAATGGAAGTTGCCCCTCAACCCCCAATATCCCCCCCCCCCCCAAAGAATTAAGCAAAGTGGATGCGTGTGGTGCCAGCACTATATGCATTCTTTCTGGGGCTTCTTAACATTTCCAGGCACCCTTAGCTATGACATCAGTGTTGAACCCAAATGAACAACAAGCACCATGGTCGACAGATGTCATTGGTTTCTGTAGAAAACCACTACTCAGCCCTATTTAATTGAATATGACTGAGCTGTATTAACAGACAGCCCATGAGTAAGAGGCACTGTTTATTAAGTTTTTCAAATCTCACACAATCCTTGTAAGGTCAGTGGGAGACATTTATCATTAAAAGTGTACCCTACTCTTTTTTTACTGGTCTTTTTTCCTTCTAACTTTTTGCTTAGCAGAGTGTAATTTATCATCTGTGTCTACCTTAGATAATGAATTCCCCACGGCTGTGCATGTTTGTTTGTTTTGCGCAGGGTAGAGAGGTTTTGTACGTTTTGGTATGCATACTTTTGTGCCTAGAAATCGGGTTTAGCGCAATATTTTGCGACTTATTACAAATGTTGCATATGATAAGTAAGGGTGCAGAGTTGTCTAAATCAGAAAACAGTGTACTGCTACGCAAAACGCTAGGAAACTTCTATTCAAAAAGTCGCATATAAGTCGCTAAATTTACATAACTGCGACATTCAAGCACCAAGGATAGACGGAAAAAAACGTCTATATTGAATGATAAATGTCCCCCAGTGTCTTTTTAGCAAACATTTTCTGCTTTAGCCTCCAAGGATATCTTTAGATTTACTTAGATAAGTGACTTCTGTCTGTAGTTGATAAAAATGATACAGGGAAGAATCACTATATCCTCCTTCATGCTTCATATATAAGAATGTTATTTTCCTGTATTTTTTTTCCCCAAACACAGTATTCCTGGGCAGGACAGAAGCTAAATATGGGCTTCTGCCATATATGATTGCGCCTTTAACCCTGTACTTACATTATACTATAAAACCAATTTATTTTATAAGCATAAAGCCTCTCTTCCACTTTACACTCAACCATGGCCTAATAGATTGAGTATTTCTGTTTCTGGGTCCTCGTAATAGCTTGGGAAGGAGGAACAATTTAATGACAAGGGTGTAACCACTACATCCTCAGCACAGCGGAAAACATATAAATGCTTATTACTGAGTGGAAGGGGAGGAAGACGAGAGATTTCAGCACTTCTGCTTCTGCTCATAAAATCTTACACATATACAGAACATCCGAGCTCTGAATAGAATCCACCCGTTAGAGGCTTGTAATTCTTTTTCCTAAAAAAAATAGCACTTATTGTTCTTTCCACTTGTAATTTGTTTATTTAATATAAGGGCCAATTGACAAGGTAACAGCTTGCTTTCCTAAGGACCTTGCAAGATATATACAAGGGCTTCTTTAAATAGCAGCAGCAAAGAGAGCGCTCCGTCTCTTGACTTTATCTAGAGCGCACGTCTGCACAGATTCTCATTATCTCATTCATGGTGATGCAGGTCCCTTCCACAATGAGCAGATTGACGGGATAGGATGAGTTCAGAGAAGAGAAGCAGTCGGGCCAGTACATTCACAATCGAAGAAAAATGTTTGAACAAGAAAATAACTAAATGCCTACCTAGCCATCTGCACATATGCTTTTCAATATCCAGAAATCCTGGATAAATATTTTTCCTCTTAATAAAGCTATCAGCATAATAGGAATTTATCAGGCAAAATAAACTCAAAGAAGATGCCTGTCATTGAAAATGACCACAGGCATCCCCAATGGGAAAAAAAAGCTAATTCTTCCAAAAGCGTATTCTTACACGTTACATAAAGAACTTTCAAGGCAATTTGAATAATTTAGGAGTTTTTTTTTTTATACATAATCATATGCATTAGAGAGGAATACTGCCATACTTTTGCAATAACCTAGTCATAAAACTTGTATAGATAAAGCACTTTTATTCTAAGTTTTACAGTTTGTATCTAGTGTACATCATGCTGTTCTTTCAAAGGAAAACATCAACTAAATTTTTTTACCACTTGAAACCAGATGCAGTTTCATAATATTTTCTTCTTATTCACTTTAATTTTTTTTGACTGTAGATTTTTCATTCTTTTAATTGTACATTGATATAGGGGCAGCCATCTTGCCTGAGCTGCTGTTATCAGCATTTAGAGATATGATTTACAGCAGCCACATGGGACCAGCAGTCTGAAGCTTACTCATTGGGGGGAATATTCAAAGACTTGTGTTATTAAAGCTCTTCATTTTGCGCCTCAAAGAGTGTTAACTGAGCCTCATTTTGAGAAGTGTGTTTGGTCTTTTGAAAATTTGTCGCAAATAGCACAAATACCGCATCATTTAATATCAAGTATACTTGGTATTAACTGCAGAAAGTGGTGCTAAACCTTTGAAAATAGGATGTTAAGAGCACAAAAAGCCTATCCACACACTTAGCACACCCCCTTTAAAAAAAAGTACTATAACTGAATATGACTATCACATATTTTATGACTATCACATATTTTTCATGGTGGATCCTATGTTATCTGTTTCCAGTTTTATCATAGAAATGTTACCTTTCATTGAATGTCTGTGATGACTGTGGAAGAGTGATCTCCCCTGAACAGGCAGTGTCAACCTCAGGGCTGGTGCTGCCTATAGGCAAAATAGGCAGCCGCCTAGAGCGCCCTCTTGATGGGGGCACAGCTCTGTCTGCTGCAAGGAAGTTAGCAACTAGCCAGCAACTGAAGCACCTGTCGCCCATCTGGAGCACCCGCCCAGCCAGAACCACCGTCGCACGAGGAGGGGGTTTGTGTGTCACCCCAGTAGTAAGGTGATTACATGAGGAGATTTGCTACAGTGTGTCACTCCAGTGATAAAGTAGGGCGTGTCAAAAGGCTGAGCCAATTGGCAGGGTCAAGGGGCAGCGAAATTAGCTTTCGCCTAGGGTGGAAAAAATCATTGCAACAGCCCTGGTCAACCTACTTGGGGATGGAGTGAAAACGGCAAGATTTTAGGATTATTATTATTATTATTATTGTTTTTTTATTTTTTATTATTTAAAAAAGATGATTATTTTATCAGAAATAATAATTATAAATATAAAATTGTGAAATGTATGTATAATTATGTTTAAAGTAAAATGTGGGTCATTTTCTGAAAACAAATTCTGTTCACGTACATATAAAGTTTTTACAAGGTCTTATTGTAACTTGCAACTACATTGTATAAACTTGCCCCTTAGGAGTACACATTACGTTTATAGTCCTTTCCATCATTTCACTATATTACAACACTCTGAGGTTTTCTCTAGTAGCGACATTCAATCAACCGGATTAAGCATTTGTCAAAACATGTTATCTCTACAAGCATAGCAAACAAGGAAACTATTATTTATGCGATCGGTTTAACATGAATAATACTATGTAAGAGTGAGTCATAGAAAATAAACATTCCTTTTAGGTTTGACATGTCATGAACTAAAGAAGTTTTAGTAATATATGCTGACAAGACCCTTCAAGAATCTAGGGTCTTACAAAGAAACCAGCATAAACTGGAACTGAGGAAAACTGAGACTAGAACAGAAGGAAGATGTATGGACAACGGTGAAGTGATTTAGTCACATTTTTTTTCTTTACTTAAAGATATTCCAAAGTATTAATCTTTTCATAGACGTAAATGAGAGAGCAAGAACTTCTGACTGAGGCTGAGAAACCAATGTGGAGATTATTTATGAAACATTGGAGGAACTGTTAGGGCCCATTAATTTTCTGCTGCAGAAAATCTGCAATGTGCACGATACAGCAGAATTTTATTAAAAACACCTGCACCAAAATTTCTGAGCAGAACTCAGAAATTCTCCAGTGTGTATGGGCCCATATTGTCATGAAAAAAGAGTGCACTCCAGTAAGTTGTTAATTAACTCATGTGATGCCTCCCCTGCCCGGGTTCTTCCAAATTTTATATGTCGCCCCCCAGATATTGTTACGAGTTGTGGAGGGATGTGCATTTTTTCTTGATGTCGTTTTTCTTATGTATGTCTTTTAAAATTTAATAAAAATTTGAATTTGAAAAAAAAAAAAGCATGTTATATACATTGACATGTTATGGAGACAAGTCAAAAGTATTGATCAGTTGACATCTGGGTATTCAGACCACTATCAATTGCTAAAATGAACTGGGAGAAGCACTCTGTATTCAAAATGGTCTAAATGAAAATTCTGTTTTAGATTTGTCAGATTTATTATAGGGGTTATGCACCATAAAGTGATTTTAGCACCTACCTGCCAGACAGTACTGGACATGCTTAGGAAGCATCTGTGCTTGTCTTTGGGTTAAATGGCTATGTTGTGAGATTACCATAAAGCTGTGGCTTTCTTTTTGTGAACCTCAAATTTTCATTTTGAAGTTTTCTTTTTTACTACAAATCCCAGAATTCCACTTTCCTACCTCCCACACATCAGCCACCCCACCCATTGAACAACAAACAAGCTAGATTTAATGAAAAAGGTCAGTGCTTTCTAATCAGGGTGCCTACAGTTGTTCCACCCATTGAAGCAGACATGCTCCCTGTCATCACCTGACTAGTGATGTCAGGTCTCTGCCGCACTGAATCCTGGTAAATACCCGAGACAGGAGTAATTTTGTATGCTGTTAAAAATGAACATCCAGAGCAAAGATCACATGAGAATACGAGACCAGCCGTTAGAGACAGGTATAGACACTGTATTATGAACTACACTAACTTTACAGCCCCTGTAGCATAATCAAATGAAAAAAAAAATCCAGGAATACCCCTTTAAGAGGCACACATCTGTTGCTTCTCTGTGTTCCTGCAACTAAAATCTACACCAGTGCAGATTGCAGGTTTGAGTTTTCGTATATCCAGTAGTTGTGGAAAACCAAACCTCTATTTGCTAAACCACACCCTCTTCCTTCTAAGTTCCACCCTCTTGGCAATCTAGTTATAAAAAGTTAAATATTTTTACCAAAAATGGGGCTTGAGCAAAACTTTCTGACACCAAAACACCAGGCACCTTGAGGATACATTTCCCCAATGTGTCATCTTTGACCCAATCACAAGTTGGGAAAACTTGTCCTATAGGTTGAACTCTTGGCTCTGAAACCAGATGTTTAGGTTGACTTTAGTGGATCAAATTCTTCTCCAACTTCTAATTATTGTAATGTAAAACATTTTATCATATGTGGTTCTATAATTCCCCATAGGAAACTAATATCACAAACATAACTAGAGATGAGCGAATTGAATCTGACAAATCCGAATTCATTACGAATTTCAGGAAAAATTTGATTCGCAAGGAATGCGAATATCGTTTCATTAAACTCCATTTAGTGCGGTCCAGGCTCCAGGGCATCTAAAATGGCAGATCCACATGTGAGGACATGGGGCAAGGAATCCTGGGAAGGCGGGAACAAGGGTAGGCGGGATGACCCTGAATCACATGCAGCATGCAGCCTACCAGCAGCCAGCCACCCCTGTGATGTCACAGCCCTATATAATCGGCAGCCATCTTGCGACCAGTCACTTCAGCCTTTTATTGCAGAGATAGAGAGGGACAGACAGCAGTATGTGTTGCACAGAAAATTATTTTTACAGCAGTGATTCACCTCCCAGTCACTACAGTGTTCTATTACAGAGAGGGACAGAGGGCAGTGTGTTGCACAGAACAGCAGCTATTCACCTCAAGCCCAAATCCTGCCTAGAAGCACTGATAGAAAGGGAGGGAGATTGAGAGAGAAAGGGCAATTTTGTGTGTAGTGCACAGTGACTGTGTGCTGCAGCACTGGTGTGTACTCTTTTGTTCCTGTTAAAGTCTCAAGGGCCTAGATACTGTGAAAAGCAAACCAAAAGTACACACGCTGGTAGTGTACAGAAATACAGTTTTAAGCGTACTAGAGTGCATTGTCCTCCCCTCATAAGTGCATACCACATATGTACATCTAAGTGGTGTACTCTTTTGTTCCTGTTAAAGTCTCAAGGGCCTAGATACTGTGAAAGGCCATCCAAAAGTACACACCGGCTGGTGTTGTACAGAAATACTGCTTTAAGCGTACTGGACTGCATTGTCCTTCCCTCATAAGTGCATACCACATACATACATCTAAGTGGTGTACTATTTTGTTCCTGTTAATGTCTTAAGGGCCTAGATACTGTGAAAGGCCAGCCAAAAGTACACACCTACTGGTGTTGTAGACAAATACTGTTTTAAGAATACTGGAGCGCATTGTCCCCTCACTCAGGTTTATGGAGCGGACTGTTGCAGAAATTTCTACAACTTAAACTGCCCCCCTTTTAAATCCACCCTTGGTGACCTTGTCACATATGATACTACCTCTTTTTTGATAGCACTTTTATCACAGATTTTAGTGTTTTTTGAAGTTTGTGTTTTTTGCACTTGTATGTTCAGTAATCAGGGCTGTAGCTCTGATGAGGCGAGTGAGCCTCAGGTGCGCTGTTGTAAGGGGGCACAAGTGGGTCCAGCACACATTACACTGAGGCAATGATTCCCAACCAGGTAAACATGTTTAGCACTTATAAGACCGGTGTTATTTTCTGTTCTTGCCTCAGGAGCAAAAAGAGCTAGCTACAGCTCTGTCTGTAATGCACATCATGTAACAATGTTTAGCACTTATAAGATCGCTGTTATAAGAGCCTTGTAGTTTGAAGACTTTGTTTAAAGGGGTATTCGGGTGAAAACCTTTTTTCTTTTAAATCAACTGGTGGCAGAAAGTTAAACATATTTGTAAATTACTTCTATTAAAAAATCTTAATCCTTCCTTTACTTATTAGCTGCTGAATACTACAGAGGAAATTATTTTCTTTTTGGAATGCTGTCTGATGACATCACGAGGACAGTTCTCTCTGCTGACGTTGTTATAATAATAATAACGCTTTATTTATTTTTGTCCTTAGTGGGATTTGAACCCAAGTCCCCAGCACTGCAAGGCAGCAGTGCTAACCCTGAGCCACCATGCTGCATGCATCTGCTAAGCATCTGCTATGCATCTGCTATGCATGGTTGCTAAAATGGACAGAGATGTCAGCAGAGAGCACTGTGCTCGTGATGTCATCAGTGTTCCAAAAAGAAAGGAATTTCCTCTGTAGAATTCAGCAGCTAATAAGTCCTGGAAGGATTGAGATTTTTTAATAGAAGTAATTTACAAATATGTTTAACTTTCTGCCACCAGTTGATTTAAAAGAAAAAAGGTTTTCACCGGAGTACCCCTTTAAAGACATTTTATAATTTATGAAAAGTGACTTGTACATTTTTAAATAATATTTGATATCATTTAAATAAATAATTGCTATACATAAAAGCCAGGAAAGAAGTCCAGAATGGAAGGTAACTCTTGTCACTACATTCTTATGGCATGAAGGACATTTCCAAAAGAATCTGCATGTCATACTGAATAACAGTATTATATCACTGACCCAGCACATACCCTATGCATGTTACAGCAAGGCAAAGTGTTCTACATCCCTATTGAGGTTCTCTGTAGTCCAGAAATAGCCGTTTTTAATAACGATTCACTGCAAAATAAATTCTGACCAAAAGCAATTATTTTTGGAAATTTGGCGAATTATCAAAATTTTCAAAAAATTTGCTCATCTCTACCTATAACATACTAAACTTTCATGTAAATAAAGTAAAAGTGACACAGAATAAAACAGAACAAATATGTTATGCTTCTGGCTGTGACACAGTATGTTCTGGAGGCAAAGAAACAGCATTGTCACGCTGTTCCTGGGTTTGTATTCTCAAATCTATTATGTTCTCAAACTGATGCGCTATTATCTTTGGACAACTTTCACACCGGGAGGTGATCCCTGGCAGCGTAATTTTGAAAATGAAAAGCTTACAAACAAGATAAATTTCATTGCTATGTTACCTGAATTAATACCACCTGACAGTCATTTCAACAAATGCAAAGCTCGGCGAAAGCTATTTCGAGACTGTGGCTCTGTGCTGTAAACAACTATAATAAACTCCAATCTGCATATTTCCATAGTTAATAAGATTCCTGTATATGAAACATAATAGGCCGACAATCAGAAGTCAATAGATATAGCAGGAAGCAGGGAGGTTTACAGCACAACACACGGGCGTCCTGATTACATTTTCTGCAGCTCTGGAATACGCTCAGGCCCGGATTCTTATTACTATCCTGCTATAAGGTTCAATCTGGGATAATCTACTTTAATAAACACATTTTCTCTCCCATAAAAATGTCCTGTCAGAAGCTTTTTTACAGCCATTTATATATTTTATTTATTTAGTTTATATGCTGCTCTACTGTAGATTTGCTGCAATGTCTCCTGATGCTTTCTAAATGCGAGGATATGTTTTTTTCATTGGTCATATAGACATCTTCAATTTATACATACTACTGGTTTCAGACACAGAAGTTTAAAAACGTAAAAATAATCTATCTATATAACAAAACAAAAAAGCTTTGTATTTGTAATATATATATATATATATATATATATATATATATGTATATATATATATATATATATATATATATATATATATATATATATTTCACATAAGTAAGTACACCCCTCACATTTTTTTTAATGTTTTTTTTTTTTTATCTTTTCATGTGACAACAGCCTGTATAAGAGTGTTTAACCCCTACAGGACCCATGACATACATGATGAGTCAGCTCCCGTTCTATAATGCGGGGCCACGTTCTATAGCACTATTAACCCTTTAGATGCGACTTTAGACGCTGCGTCTAAAGTGAAACTTAAACATTGCCGGTAGCTCAGGGAGCTGTTCAGGATCGCATCGGCATAATTGCAGCATCCCGAACAGCTTACAGGACAGCCGGAGGGTCCCTACCTGCCTCCTCGCTGTCTGATCGCCGAATGACTGCTCAGTGCCTGAGATCCAGGCATGAGCAGTCAAGCGGCAGAATCATCGATCAATGGTTTCCTATGAGAAACCATTGAATGATGTAAAAGATCAGTGTGTGCAGTGTTATAACCCCCTATGGGAGCTATAACACTGCAAAAAAAAAGTGGAAAAAAAAAAGTGAATAAGGATCATTTAACCCCTTCCCTAATAAAAGTTTGAATCACCCCCTTTTTCCATGAAAAAAAAAACTGTGTAAACAAAAAGAAAATAACATATGTGGTATCGCGACGTGCGGAAATGTCTGAATTATAAAAATATATCATTAATGAAACCCCACGGTCAATGGCGTACGCGCAAAAAAAAAATCCAAAGTCCAAAATAGGGTATTTTTGGTCACTTTTTATATCATGAAAAAATTAATAAAAAGCGATCAAAAAGTCCAATCAATACAAAAATGGTACCGCTAAAAACTTCAGATCACTGCGCAAAAAATGTGCCCTCATACCGCCCCATACGCGAAAAAAAAAGTTATATGAGTCAGAAAATGACAATTTTAAACGTATACATTTTCCTGCATGTAGTTATGATTTTTTTCCAGAAGTACGACAAAATCAAACCTACATAAGTAGGGTATAATTTTAATTGTATGGAACTTCAGAATAAAGAGAAGGTGTCATTTTTACCGAAAAAATTTACTGTGTAGAAACGAAAGCCCTTAAAAGTTACAAAACAGTTTTTTTTTCAATTTTGTCACACAATTATTTTTTCTTTCTGTTTCGCCATAGATTTTTGGGTAGAATGACTGATGTCATTACAAATTAGAATTGGTGGCGCAAAAAATAAGACATCATATGGATTTTTTGGTGCAAAATTGAAAGAGTTATGATTTTTTTTAAAGTAAGGAGGAAAAAACAAAAATGCAAAAACGGAAAAACCCTGGGTCCTTAAGGGGTTAATGTTGTGATGCTGTGTCCCCTCAAAATAACAACTAACTCAACACACGGCAAAAAGCTGTCTTAAGCTTGGCATCATAAGTCAGTACACCCCTAAGTGGGAATGTCCAAATTGGGCACAAAGTGTCAATATTTTGTATGGCCACCATCATTTTCCAGCAGTGCCTTAAGTCTCTTGGGCATAGAAATCACCAGAGCTTCCCAGGTTGCCATTGGAGTCCTCTTCTACTCCTCCATGATGTTGCGACTAGAGATGGGCAAATTTTTCAAAAATTTGATTCGGACGATTTGCTAATTTTCTGAAAACAATGTGGTTGGATCCGAATATATTCGCGGCAAATTGCTATTAAAAACGGCTATTTCTGGACTACAGAGAGCCTCAATAGGGTTGTAGAACACTTTGCCTTGCTGTAACACGCATAGGGAGTGTGCTGATGTGGTGAAATAATACTGTTATTCAGTATGACATGCAGATTGCAGGCATCACTATTAGAATCTCTGCCGCAGAGCAGCACTATGACAGAGTCTGGATGTGGCAGCATAGTCGGTAGACCATATGGCTTGTAGTCTTCGAATGGGGAGTGCTTCCTGTGATGATCACAATTGGTAGACTATGAAATGACTTCTAAACTCTCCCTGCCTGTGATGCAATGATGCGTGCTTGAGGTCAATGGATTTCCTCTGTGCTGATCTGTATTGTCAGTAACGCTGATTAGTGACCACACAGTGTCTGCTCTCTCTCTAGCCAGAATGAATGCGGGCTTGAGGTGAATGTATTCGCCGCTGTAAAGATCTGTTTTGTCAGTAACGGTGCCGAATATATAAGGCTGTGACATCACAGGGCTGGCTGGCTGCTGACAGGGTGCATGCCGCCATGTGATTTAGGGTGATCCCGCCTACCCGCCTTCCCAGACTTCCTTGCCCCATGTCCTCACACGTGTATGCGCCATTTTAGCCCCCAGCCCGTACAAAATGGAGTGAATGATGCGATTCGTTAGCATGAAGCACGAGGACTTTCGGATTCGTTCAGAATCAAATTTTTCATGAAATTTGGAACAAATTAGACTTTGTAAGCTTCAATTTGCCCATCTCTAGTTGCCACCAGACATGCTTGGCACCATTTGAACCAAATAAGTTTATCTTGGTATCATCGGACCACATGACATGGTTCTAATAATCCATGTCCTTAGCCTGCTATTATTCAGCAAACTGTTTGTGGGCTTTTTTGTGCATCATCCTTAGAAGAGGCTTCCTTTTAGTATGACAGCCATGCAGATTAATTTCATGCAGTGTACTGCATATGGTCTGAGCACTGACATGCTGACCCCCCCACCCCTTCAACCTCTGAGAGCAATATCACCAAATTTAAGACACCTGTTATTTTGACGGGATAGCTAAATTATGCTCTGGTATACAGGATATACATATATATATATATATATATATATATATATATATATATATATGTTTAAAGTCTGTATTCTCGAGTAGATTTAAAATAAAAAAAATGGGGATGCCTATAATGTTCCCTATTGTACCATAAAATTATACACTCTTTTGATAAAATGTCCACCAAATTTATATTGCACCTGGCATTTATTTTACATATTTTCTTGTGATTTTATAGTTTTTTATAAGTGTATGTCAAATTTATAAGATCTCTATAATTTAATGGGGTTCTCCGGTGAGAAACATTATTTATTTATTTATTCTTTTAAATCAACTGGTGCCAGAAAGTTAAACAGATTTGTAAATTACTCCTATATAAAAGTCTTAATCCTTCCAGTACTTATACAGCTGCTGTATGCTCCAGAGGAAGTTGTATAATTATTTTCAGTCCTGACCACAGTGCTCTCTGCTGACACCTTTGTCCATGTCAGAAACTGTCCAGAGCAGGAGCAAATCCCCATAGCAAACCTATCCTGCTCTGGACAGTTCCTGACACAGACAGAGAAGTCAGCAGAGAGCACTGTGGTCAGACAAGGATTGTAAGGAGTCAGTTTGCCATGTTCTAAGCTTTTTTTTTTTAATTAAACCCCTTTATTAACTTACTCAATGAGGGTAGTGATCATGTGCATAAACTAAGTCTACCTTCTAAAAGAACATTGAGTCCCGAGCTTCCAATAACATGGATGTTGCTGATTCTACATTTACAGGCTGTAATATAGTAACAAACAGTAAAAACAACATAAACCAAGGACTATGATAAAAAAATGTTTAGACAGCTATTACTTGATTTTTAACTGTTGTTTTTGTAATTAAAACATAAACATTTAAAAAAAAAATAAAGTAGTCTTTTGGAAGTGGTTGTTAACAAAATATGTAAACATGGAAAAATTTGGAACCATGGAGAGACAATGGGTTAGGGTGTCAATGGGACAAAATGTTGGTTTGTCTGTCAGATTGTAAATGTCAGCTCTGGTTACTGGCATTTACAATTATGCATTGGTGGAGCAGCAAGGGAACATATAGAGACACATACCCATCCCCATAGTCGCCATCATGGCAAGGTGGTGGAAACACAGCCATCTCTATAAGGTTGTCATGCCCATTTTCAAGAACTGAGTGATTTGCTATTTTTCTATAAAAAAAAATTGTTAACATTAAAATATGTCAAGAAAAAACACACAAAAATAATAGTTAAGTCAAGATACAATACATTCCTCATTGGCTGTGATTATATGAAGAAGAATTAATGGGATCAGTATGAAAAATTATCAAATTTGAATACAAAAAATAGGAAATGCCCATTATTTTTATGCAAAACACTAAAGTTACATTTCATCATGTAGAAGAAGGGCTGGTAAATAAAGTTATTCTAAAACACAAATATCAGTGCTAAAATACCTGCAGATTCTATTTAGTGTTAATCCAGCTTTAATGCATTATGATAGGCCAACAAGAATCTCTTGAGAATTACTATGATTACTAAGTCAGTGAGCATCTCAATTGGCTCCTTAAAACGTATGTATTTTATCAAGCTGCATCAATTATTATCTTTTATTACTGCCAAACAAGCTTTTTAAAATATTTATTGCAACTTTGTAACAGCTGGTAGCACAATTGTTGGGAAACATTGGTCTACGGTATAATAACTGAACATGAACAATTCAGCTGTCATTTGTCTGGCCTTGGACAATTTACCAAATACCGATCTCCTATGTCAACGCTTATATTGGGCAGTCATCTGCTTGTCTTAAAAGGACTTTTTTTTATTTCAGATAAGTGCATCCTCATCAGGAATTTACATGTAGAAAGAAATGTCTTAAATATGATCCATACATAGGTATTTTGGACAATACTGTCCTGAACTGCCCATAGAGTTTGTGTGAGATGCACAATGGATAGAGTAAAAAAAGAAAGAACCAAAGCCCCCCAAAAGCTTATGGACTTTCCAACTAAGTGGAAATACTGTATTAATATTATAAAATAGGTTTTTTAAATAGACTGGAGAACCCCACAAGATCTGACATTTTAGAGATTATCTAGCCAAGTCATCAAGCCATCACAATTTGATCTATAGTAAAGTCTCTCAAATCCTTACACTTGCTCATTGTTTATCCTTCTAACCCATCAAGTTGAAGAACCAACTATTCCTTTTCTGCCCAATATATCTCCTCACCCGTTGACAGGTGCCGTATTAAAAAAATAATCAATGTTTCAATGCTTTTTACTTGACCAGTCCTTAGTCTTTTAGTATGATAACATATTGTGTGTATACTAGTGTACCCGAATGTGGGCGCACATGCACGCAAAATCTAAACATAACGCAAGAAAAAATAAAATTATCACAGTCATGTCAACTTGACCTACTATAACATTGGTACAAAGTTAGCTCATTCTGCTTTTATTAGAGTTTACACTTCAAAGGCTTGAGACCAGAGAAACCAAAGAACAGGAGGAGCACCGGTATGTGCACTGACAAGCGTAGTAATGCAGATTCATCATTTTGCCAATCACAATTTGATGGGGAAAGGAAAAGATCAATAAGAAATGATGAGTGAATGTTCAATAAAATCTGATGTTTTTCATATTTTGCACATATGTTTGGCGCAGAATCCTCTCTTATGAAATACTTCATAAGAATAAGACATGAGTATGGGTTTAACTTTAAAACAAAAAAGTGTGCATAGCATATGATATCCTTGCTGTAATGTTTTTCAAAGAACATTGCTTGTTTGGGGGATTTTTGGAACAGGGCTTTAAAACTTGCATGCATTGCTTTTCATGCAATATTTAAATGGTTCCAACTTCCTAATCTTATAGAAGTCTGTATACTTAGAATACAACAAAAAAGTAACATTGAAGACCAATTTCCAATAGCATGTGGGATACTGATGTTTTGAAGTTAACAGTACAATGTATAGAATAACTATAAAATAACCTAGATGTATAGAATAATCTTCACATCCAATCCCTTTAACCAATTTCCAGGGACAGACCTTGACTCCTGCGTTATACATAACATCATAACTTTATTATTTTATGTCCGTTGTTGACTGTATCTACAGTATAATACTGGATGTTTTATTTCTTCAATCTGAAGTGACTATAGGACACTTTAGAATATTCACATAATTTTTTTTTTTTGCCCGTTTTTTTCTTCCTAATCCTTGTTGGGGAGGAAAATCAACAAAGGAGGAAGCTTTTGACTTCATATCCCGTCCTCATATATTGTTGTCATATTCCAACCCCATATCCCATCTTCATATCTCAACCTCATATCCCATCCTCATAACCCATCATCATATCTAGACCTCATATCCTGACCTCCTATCCTGTCCTCATATCCCGTACTCATATCCCATCCTCCTATCTCGTCCTCCTATCCCATCCTAATATCCCATCCTCCTATCTCAACCTCATATTTAGTCCTCATATCCTCACCGTCTATCCCTTCCTCCTATCTCGACCTCATAACCCATCCTCAAATCCCATCCTCCTATCCTGACCTCCTATGCCGACCTCATATCCCATCCTCATATCCCGTCTTCATATTCCGACCTCCTATCTCAATCTCATTTCCCGTCCTCCTATCTCGACCTCATATCCAGACCTCATATCCCAACCTCATATGCCATCCTCATATCCCGACCTCATATCTCGACCTCCTATCCTGACCCATAATATGTGTACCAAGTATTATTGAAATATCTCCAGCCGTATGGACGTTATGTGGGAATATACATTTCCAATTGATTTGCATGGGACTTTAAACAAAAACCCAGACCCTCACAAATGGGGGTAGTTAAGGGTTAAATTAACTATCCTATATTTTTAGTGGACATATAAGTAACATGTGACCAAGTATTATCGAAATATCTCCAGCTGTTTGGAAGTTATGCAGTAACATATATTTCCCATAGACTTGTATGGCACTTTAAACAAAAACCCCAACCCTGGAAAATGGGGGTGAATAAGGGAAAAATCACCTATCCTATGTTTGTTGTTGACATATAAGTAACATGTGTGCCAAGTTTTATGTTAATATCTTTAGCCGTTTGGACATAATGCTGGAACATACATACACACATACATACATACACATTATTGAGTTATATATATATATATATATATATATATATATATATACATACATATGTATAGTTTCACTATTTGATACTTTTTAGGTCCAAAATTCTAATATAATTATTTTAAACAATTTTTCATTGAGTGAAAATGCTAACATTTGATCTGTCTACAGCTACCACTAGGGAACACCTAGGCACTTTAACTGTACTTGCATACAGATTTTAAAGTGAATTTAGAATTTACTTTCTTAGGATGCCCCAGAAAAATACAGTTATGTTCTGTCTTTTTGATAATATTCAACAGTAAAACAGTAGCAATAAGAGTCATAGTGAAGGTCATGAGGTATTACAGAAGACCATAATGAAGTTCATGATTTTGGAATAAAGCCAACAGGGGAATAATTGCTGTGATTTTTTTTTTTTTTTTTTTTTTTTTTTATACAGATGAACAAATCTCTTAAAATTGGATTTTGGAGGATTTCTTCAAATCAGCTGTCAAATTCGATTTGGATTTGATTCCCAATTTGGCACTTTACAGGAGAAGTAATTCTTGTCAAAAAGGGTCTGGTGTACGCCTTGCTGCTAAGTTCCATTCACTGGGCGCAGAGCAAATGTTGTCAGTGTAACCAGCAATCAATTTAGCATTGCCATTTACCTCTGCAGGTGCCTGAAGAGTGCCCAGCGAATAAAACTGAATGACAAAGCATACAGTGTATGTCTCACTGCAATTTGCCAAAAGCAAATCTAATTAAAAAAAAGACTCTGTTTTTGAAAAATATGAATCTTTGGGTAAATTCAGAGAGAAATTGGTTCAGAACTAACCAAGTTGCCCATCTGATGATATGCTTTAGTAATGTGGCAGAATTTTTTTTGGGGGGATTATTTCTTTATATCTCTTTGTATATATGAATTGGAAACAGATAATAGATAAATTATATTTAATGCTTAAAGGGTTCTCCGGTGCTTAGACATCTTATCCCCTATCCAAAGGATAGGGTATAAGATGCATAATCGCGGGGGTCCTGCCACTGGGGACCCTCATGATCTTGCACGCCGCACCCCATTAAAATCAGTCCCCGGAGCATGTTCGCTCCGGGTCTGATTACTGTCAATCACGGGGCCGGAGCATTGTGATGTCACGTCTCCACCCCCATGTTATGTCAGGCTCTGCCCCCTCAATGCAAGCCTATGGGAGGGGGGCGTGACAGCTGTCACACCCTTTCCCATAGGCTTGCATTGAGGGGGCGGGGCGGAGCCGCGATGTTACAATGCTCCGGCCCCGTGATAGACAGTAATCAGACCCGGAGCGAACATGCTCCTGGGACTGATTTAAACGTGGTTCGGCGTGCAAGATGATGGGGGTCCCCAGCGGCGGGACCCCCGTGATCAGGCATCTTATGCCCTATCCTTTGGATAGGGGATAAGATGTCTAAGCGCCCCTTTAAGGACCGAGCGTTTTTCTGTTTTTGCACT
>NW_026609655.1:0-27048 GCF_029499605.1 Hyla sarda | reverse complement strand
TGCACAGAATTTAGCAAGGGCCTCGCACCTTCTGATGCATCAGGTAGGTGCACAATAGCATAGCCTAACCCTCTGTACTTTGGTCTATATTGATGCGGGACATAGACAGCCAGCTGATGACCAATCCATTAGTGCAATGGATGGCTGGAAGCATTTGTCTTTGCCTTTGCAATACCACAGAAGCAATGCATGGTCAATGTACAGCAATGACACACCTGTGTGAACAGCCAGGAGACCCCCCCCCCCCCCCCATGTTATGTTACATAGTTACATAGTTAGTACGGTCGAAAAAAGACATATGTCCATCAAGTTCAACCAGGGAATTAAGGGGTAGGGGTGTGGCGCGATATTGGGGAAGGGATGAGATTTTATATTTCTTCATAAGCATTAATCTTATTTTGTCAATTAGGAACATTCAGCACCCACCCGCTATCAAGGCAGCTGCCTATCATGTCATGCCCTACCTGCACAGGTGTGCTGGCTACTCAAATGATCCAATTAAGGAGGCCATTTAGTCAGCAGCAGCAGAAGTCCTGTGCCTGGACGCTCCAACAGCGGCCAGACACAAGCAGAAGCAGCAGAAGCAGCAGCAGCAGCACCACCTTTTGTTTTTTGGCTGCAGCAGCAGCAAGGCCCACAGGGCTGGCTAGCTGGCTAGCCAGCAAGCAGGTAGCAATGAAAGTAGGAATCTTTCTTTTTAACCCTGTAAGGGGGTGGTGCACTGTACCCGAAGATACTGCCATATCGGGTCAATGCATAGGGCGACGGAAGCAAGCTTCGAAATCGGCCCCCGTTCTCAAAAATCCATTTAATATATGGTCCCCAGATAGGGGACGTATCAGATATTAAACTGATAAGAACAGATACTACACTTGATCTTAGCCAAAAGGCCGAGAAGCGATAACCGTGAAAGGGGCGGGCCCAACAAGGTCCCCTTCATGGGCACTATCACTGCTTGCTGTCAGGGAGGCTGCCAGACAATTTTCCATGCACACTCTGGGCTGGGGGGCAGTCAACCACCAGTACACACAGCAGAACCTAAACCCATACCATTATTGCTAAGCAGCAAGACAGGGGCCCATTGCACTCCCACGGGGCCTTTTTAAATGCAATCCATAACCCGGATTTGCCAGGAACCCTTCTTACTCCTCCTACTTGCATGTGACACTGGGCTTAGGATCTGCATAGGAAACACACACACAAGCACACACCTACCTTTGTTGCCTGCAGATGCCTCCTTGGCTGTCCCCAAACGGTATCAAACCAACACCCACGGGAAGCTGTAAGCATAGAGGACATGCCTGCACCCCATTGGACTTACCTGTGTGGGTTAAATCCGGGTTATTTGACAACCTATGGCGGTGATGGTTCTGCTCAGGCAGAGCAGTGCTGATGCTCCTCATAAAGCTGTCGCTGCTGTGAAGGTTCTAGGTGACATCACAAATCCCTATGGTTACATACACAACAAAGCTGGGTTGTTGTTGTTTACACTCTGCAAGGCCTGTGGAAGTGAGTGACATCATAGCACTGTAGTTCTGAGGGTTCTAGATGGATGCAACAATCTCCTGTTGCTTCTATGAAGGCCATAATAGACGACATCACCAAACAGCTCCATAGTCACATACACAGCAAAGGAGAGATGTTGTTTACACCTAGTGATGTCAGTGGTATTGAGTGACATCACAGCACAGTGCTAAGGCTCCTGGGCCTGGACACAGCAGCGGCTGCAATATCTCAACGGAGAATACGTTTATATATATGTGTGTGTGTGCGCGTATATATATATATATATATATATATATATATATATATATATATATTTCTCCGCCGAAATCACTTTTAAACCCATTTCCACCTTTTTTTCCCTTCTCTTCCTCTTACTTTTTTTTCACGTTTTTTTACGTTTTTCTCCTTTTCGCCTCTTTTCTGGGCGTATTATTCTTCTTTTTCTTCTTTTTTTTCGTCTAATGCATACCCCATCAGTGCAGCAATGCTTATTCAATACCGCCAGCAGATGGAGACACTGGGGGATAATTTTCTAAGGATTTATACTGATTTTTCCTGTCTGAATTTGTCGCACAGAAAGTTGCAGGCCGAATATGTGTGACATTTCTGCGACTTTAGCTTCTAGAGCATTTTTACAACATTATACATAGGTGCTGAATACATAAAAAGCGACTGTTCAGCGACAGACAAGTCGCATCGGCTGAAAGTAGGCCAGAATGTCAGTCCATGTTGGAGCAGGTTTAGATACAGTCTAAAGTATAGATCTCAAAGTCTGTGCACAGAATTTAGCAAGGGCCTCGCACCTTCTGATGCATCAGGTAGGTGCACAATAGCATAGCCTAACCCTCTGTACTTTGGTCTATATTGATGCGGGACATAGACAGCCAGCTGATGACCAATCCATTAGTGCAATGGATGGCTGGAAGCATTTGTCTTTGCCTTTGCAATACCACAGAAGCAATGCATGGTCAATGTACAGCAATGACACACCTGTGTGAACAGCCAGGAGACCCCCCCCCCCCCCCCATGTTATGTTACATAGTTACATAGTTAGTACGGTCGAAAAAAGACATATGTCCATCAAGTTCAACCAGGGAATTAAGGGGTAGGGGTGTGGCGCGATATTGGGGAAGGGATGAGATTTTATATTTCTTCATAAGCATTAATCTTATTTTGTCAATTAGGAACATTCAGCACCCACCCGCTATCAAGGCAGCTGCCTATCATGTCATGCCCTACCTGCACAGGTGTGCTGGCTACTCAAATGATCCAATTAAGGAGGCCATTTAGTCAGCAGCAGCAGAAGTCCTGTGCCTGGACGCTCCAACAGCGGCCAGACACAAGCAGAAGCAGCAGAAGCAGCAGCAGCAGCACCACCTTTTGTTTTTTGGCTGCAGCAGCAGCAAGGCCCACAGGGCTGGCTAGCTGGCTAGCCAGCAAGCAGGTAGCAATGAAAGTAGGAATCTTTCTTTTTAACCCTGTAAGGGGGTGGTGCACTGTACCCGAAGATACTGCCATATCGGGTCAATGCATAGGGCGACGGAAGCAAGCTTCGAAATCGGCCCCCGTTCTCAAAAATCCATTTAATATATGGTCCCCAGATAGGGGACGTATCAGATATTAAACTGATAAGAACAGATACTACACTTGATCTTAGCCAAAAGGCCGAGAAGCGATAACCGTGAAAGGGGCGGGCCCAACAAGGTCCCCTTCATGGGCACTATCACTGCTTGCTGTCAGGGAGGCTGCCAGACAATTTTCCATGCACACTCTGGGCTGGGGGGCAGTCAACCACCAGTACACACAGCAGAACCTAAACCCATACCATTATTGCTAAGCAGCAAGACAGGGGCCCATTGCACTCCCACGGGGCCTTTTTAAATGCAATCCATAACCCGGATTTGCCAGGAACCCTTCTTACTCCTCCTACTTGCATGTGACACTGGGCTTAGGATCTGCATAGGAAACACACACACAAGCACACACCTACCTTTGTTGCCTGCAGATGCCTCCTTGGCTGTCCCCAAACGGTATCAAACCAACACCCACGGGAAGCTGTAAGCATAGAGGACATGCCTGCACCCCATTGGACTTACCTGTGTGGGTTAAATCCGGGTTATTTGACAACCTATGGCGGTGATGGTTCTGCTCAGGCAGAGCAGTGCTGATGCTCCTCATAAAGCTGTCGCTGCTGTGAAGGTTCTAGGTGACATCACAAATCCCTATGGTTACATACACAACAAAGCTGGGTTGTTGTTGTTTACACTCTGCAAGGCCTGTGGAAGTGAGTGACATCATAGCACTGTAGTTCTGAGGGTTCTAGATGGATGCAACAATCTCCTGTTGCTTCTATGAAGGCCATAATAGACGACATCACCAAACAGCTCCATAGTCACATACACAGCAAAGGAGAGATGTTGTTTACACCTAGTGATGTCAGTGGTATTGAGTGACATCACAGCACAGTGCTAAGGCTCCTGGGCCTGGACACAGCAGCGGCTGCAATATCTCAACGGAGAATACGTTTATATATATGTGTGTGTGTGCGCGTATATATATATATATATATATATATATATATATATTCTCCGCCGAAATCACTTTTAAACCCATTTCCACCTTTTTTTCCCTTCTCTTCCTCTTACTTTTTTTTCACGTTTTTTTACGTTTTTCTCCTTTTCGCCTCTTTTCTGGGCGTATTATTCTTCTTTTTCTTCTTTTTTTTCGTCTAATGCATACCCCCATCAGTGCAGCAATGCTTATTCAATACCGCCAGCAGATGGAGACACTGGGGGATAATTTTCTAAGGATTTATACTGATTTTTCCTGTCTGAATTTGTCGCACAGAAAGTTGCAGGCCGAATATGTGTGACATTTCTGCGACTTTAGCTTCTAGAGCATTTTTACAACATTATACATAGGTGCTGAATACATAAAAAGCGACTGTTCAGCGACAGACAAGTCGCATCGGCTGAAAGTAGGCCAGAATGTCAGTCCATGTTGGAGCAGGTTTAGATACAGTCTAAAGTATAGATCTCAAAGTCTGTGCACAGAATTTAGCAAGGGCCTTGCACCTTCTGATGCATCAGGTAGTGCACAATAGCATAGCCTAACCCTCTGTACTTTGGTCTATATTGATGCGGGACATAGACAGCCAGCTGATGACCAATCCATTAGTGCAATGGATGGCTGGAAGCATTTGTCTTTGCCTTTGCAATACCACAGAAGCAATGCAATGGTCAATGTACAGCAATGACACACCTGTGTGAACAGCCAGGAGACCCCCCCCCCCCCCCCCCATGTTATGTTACATAGTTACATAGTTAGTACGGTCGAAAAAAGACATATGTCCATCAAGTTCAACCAGGGAATTAAGGGGTAGGGGTGTGGCGCGATATTGGGGAAGGGATGAGATTTTATATTTCTTCATAAGCATTAATCTTATTTTGTCAATTAGGAACATTCAGCACCCACCCGCTATCAAGGCAGCTGCCTATCATGTCATGCCCTACCTGCACAGGTGTGCTGGCTACTCAAATGATCCAATTAAGGAGGCCATTTAGTCAGCAGCAGCAGAAGTCCTGTGCCTGGACGCTCCAACAGCGGCCAGACACAAGCAGAAGCAGCAGAAGCAGCAGCAGCAGCACCACCTTTTGTTTTTTGGCTGCAGCAGCAGCAAAGGCCCACAGGGCTGGCTAGCTGGCTAGCCAGCAAGCAGGTAGCAATGAAAGTAGGAATCTTTCTTTTTAACCCTGTAAGGGGGTGGTGCACTGTACCCGAAGATACTGCCATATCGGGTCAATGCATAGGGCGACGGAAGCAAGCTTCGAAATCGGCCCCCGTTCTCAAAAATCCATTTAATATATGGTCCCCAGATAGGGGACGTATCAGATATTAAACTGATAAGAACAGATACTACACTTGATCTTAGCCAAAAGGCCGAGAAGCGATAAACCGTGAAAGGGGCGGGCCCAACAAGGTCCCCTTCATGGGCACTATCACCTGCTTGCTGTCAGGGAGGCTGCCAGACAATTTTCCATGCACACCTCTGGGCTGGGGGGCAGTCAACCACCAGTACACACAGCAGAACCTAAACCCATACCATTATTGCTAAGCAGCAAGACAGGGGCCCATTGCACTCCCACGGGGCCTTTTTAAATGCAATCCATAACCCGGATTTGCCAGGAACCCTTCTTACTCCTCCTACTTGCATGTGACACTGGGCTTAGGATCTGCATAGGAAACACACACACAAGCACACACCTACCTTTGTTGCCTGCAGATGCCTCCTTGGCTGTCCCCAAACGGTATCAAACCAACACCCACGGGAAGCTGTAAGCATAGAGGACATGCCTGCACCCCATTGGGACTTACCCTGTGTGGGTTAAATCCGGGTTATTTGACAACCTATGGCGGTGATGGTTCTGCTCAGGCAGAGCAGTGCTGATGCTCCTCATAAAGCTGTCGCTGCTGTGAAGGTTCTAGGTGACATCACAAATCCCTATGGTTACATACACAACAAAGCTGGGTTGTTGTTGTTTACACTCTGCAAGGCCTGTGGAAGTGAGTGACATCATAGCACTGTAGTTCTGAGGGTTCTAGATGGATGCAACAATCTCCTGTTGCTTCTATGAAGGCCATAATAGACGACATCACCAAACAGCTCCATAGTCACATACACAGCAAAGGAGAGATGTTGTTTACACCTAGTGATGTCAGTGGTATTGAGTGACATCACAGCACAGTGCTAAGGCTCCTGGGCCTGGACACAGCAGCGGCTTGCAATATCTCAACGGAGAATACGTTTTATATAATATGTGTGTGTGTGCGCGTATATAATATATATATATATATATATATATATATATATATTTCTCCGCCGAAATCACTTTTAAACCCATTTCCACCTTTTTTTCCCTTCTCTTCCTCTTACTTTTTTTTCACGTTTTTTTACGTTTTTCTCCTTTTCGCCTCTTTTCTGGGCGTATTATTCTTCTTTTTCTTCTTTTTTTTCGTCTAATGCATACCCCATCAGTGCAGCAATGCTTATTCAATACCGCCAGCAGATGGAGACACTGGGGGATAATTTTCTAAGGATTTATACTGATTTTTCCTGTCTGAATTTGTCGCACAGAAAGTTGCAGGCGAATATGTGTGACATTTCTGCGACTTTAGCTTCTAGAGCATTTTTACAACATTATACATAGGTGCTGAATACATAAAAAGCGACTGTTCAGCGACAGACAAGTCGCATCGGCTGAAAGTAGGGCCAGAATGTCAGTCCATGTTGGAGCAGGTTTAGATACAGTCTAAAGTATAGATCTCAAAGTCTGTGCACAGAATTTAGCAAGGGCCTCGCACCTTCTGAAGCATCAGGTAGGTGCACAATAGCATAGCCTAACCCTCTGTACTTTGGTCTATATTGATGCGGGACATAGACAGCCAGCTGATGACCAATCCATTAGTGCAATGGATGGCTGGAAGCATTTGTCTTTGCCTTTGCAATACCACAGAAGCAATGCATGGTCAATGTACAGCAATGACACACCTGTGTGAACAGCCAGGAGACCCCCCCCCCCCCCCCCCATGTTATGTTGACATAGTTACATAGTTAGTACGGTCGAAAAAAGACATATGTCCATCAAGTTCAAACCAGGGAATTAAGGGTAGGGGTGTGGCGCGATATTGGGGAAGGGATGAGATTTTATATTTCTTCATAAGCATTAATCTTATTTTGTCAATTAGGAACATTCAGCACCCACCCGCTATCAAGGCAGCTGCCTATCATGTCAAGCCCTACCTGCACAGGTGTGCTGGCTACTCAAATGATCCAATTAAGGAGGCCATTTAGTCAGCAGCAGCAGAAGTCCTGTGCCTGGACGCTCCAACAGCGGCCAGACACAAGCAGGAAGCAGCAGAAGCAGCAGCAGCAGCACCACCTTTGTTTTTTGGCTGCAGCAGCAGCAAGGCCCACAGGGCTGGCTAGCTGGCTAGCCAGCAAGCAGGTAGCAATGAAAGTAGGAATCTTTCTTTTTAACCCTGTAAGGGGGGTGGTGCACTGTACCCGAAGATACTGCCATATCGGGTCAATGCATAGGGCGACGGAAGCAAGCTTCGAAATCGGCCCCCGTTCTCAAAAATCCATTTAATATATGGTCCCCAGATAGGGGACGTATCAGATATTAAACTGATAAGAACAGATACTACACTTGATCTTAGCCAAAAGGCCGAGAAGCGATAACCGTGAAAGGGGCGGGCCCAACAAGGTCCCCCTTCATGGGCACTATCACTGCTTGCTGTCAGGGAGGCTGCCAGACAATTTTCCATGCACACTCTGGGCTGGGGGGCAGTCAACCACCAGTACACACAGCAGAACCTAAACCCATACCATTATTGCTAAGCAGCAAGACAGGGGCCCATTGCACTCCCACGGGGCCTTTTTAAATGCAATCCATAACCCGGATTTGCCAGGAACCCTTCTTACTCCTCCTACTTGCATGTGACACTGGGCTTAGGATCTGCATAGGAAACACACACACAAGCACACACCTACCTTTGTTGCCTGCAGATGCCTCCTTGGCTGTCCCCAAACGGTATCAAACCAACACCCACGGGAAGCTGTAAGCATAGAGGACATGCCTGCACCCCATTGGACTTACCTGTGTGGGTTAAATCCGGGTTATTTGACAACCTATGGCGGTGATGGTTCTGCTCAGGCAGAGCAGTGCTGATGCTCCTCATAAAGCTGTCGCTGCTGTGAAGGTTCTAGGTGACATCACAAATCCCTATGGTTACATACACAACAAAGCTGGGTTGTTGTTGTTTACACTCTGCAAGGCCTGTGGAAGTGAGTGACATCATAGCACTGTAGTTCTGAGGGTTCTAGATGGATGCAACAATCTCCTGTTGCTTCTATGAAGGCCATAATAGACGACATCACCAAACAGCTCCATAGTCACATACACAGCAAAGGAGAGATGTTGTTTACACCTAGTGATGTCAGTGGTATTGAGTGACATCACAGCACAGTGCTAAGGCTCCTGGGCCTGGACACAGCAGCGGCTGCAATATCTCAACGGAGAATACGTTTATATATATGTGTGTGTGTGCGCGTATATATATATATATATATATATATATATATATATATATATATTTCTCCGCCGAAATCACTTTTAAACCCATTTCCACCTTTTTTTCCCTTCTCTTCCTCTTACTTTTTTTTCACGTTTTTTTACGTTTTTCTCCTTTTCGCCTCTTTTCTGGGCGTATTATTCTTCTTTTTCTTCTTTTTTTTCGTCTAATGCATACCCCATCAGTGCAGCAATGCTTATTCAATACCGCCAGCAGATGGAGACACTGGGGGATAATTTTCTAAGGATTTATACTGATTTTTCCTGTCTGAATTTGTCGCACAGAAAGTTGCAGGCCGAATATGTGTGACATTTCTGCGACTTTAGCTTCTAGAGCATTTTTACAACATTATACATAGGTGCTGAATACATAAAAAGCGACTGTTCAGCGACAGACAAGTCGCATCGGCTGAAAGTAGGCCAGAATGTCAGTCCATGTTGGAGCAGGTTTAGATACAGTCTAAAGTATAGATCTCAAAGTCTGTGCACAGAATTTAGCAAGGGCCTCGCACCTTCTGATGCATCAGGTAGGTGCACAATAGCATAGCCTAACCCTCTGTACTTTGGTCTATATTGATGCGGGACATAGACAGCCAGCTGATGACCAATCCATTAGTGCAATGGATGGCTGGAAGCATTTGTCTTTGCCTTTGCAATACCACAGAAGCAATGCATGGTCAATGTACAGCAATGACACACCTGTGTGAACAGCCAGGAGACCCCCCCCCCCCCCCCATGTTATGTTACATAGTTACATAGTTAGTACGGTCGAAAAAAGACATATGTCCATCAAGTTCAACCAGGGAATTAAGGGGTAGGGGTGTGGCGCGATATTGGGGAAGGGATGAGATTTTATATTTCTTCATAAGCATTAATCTTATTTTGTCAATTAGGAACATTCAGCACCCACCCGCTATCAAGGCAGCTGCCTATCATGTCATGCCCTACCTGCACAGGTGTGCTGGCTACTCAAATGATCCAATTAAGGAGGCCATTTAGTCAGCAGCAGCAGAAGTCCTGTGCCTGGACGCTCCAACAGCGGCCAGACACAAGCAGAAGCAGCAGAAGCAGCAGCAGCAGCACCACCTTTTGTTTTTTGGCTGCAGCAGCAGCAAGGCCCACAGGGCTGGCTAGCTGGCTAGCCAGCAAGCAGGTAGCAATGAAAGTAGGAATCTTTCTTTTTAACCCTGTAAGGGGGTGGTGCACTGTACCCGAAGATACTGCCATATCGGGTCAATGCATAGGGCGACGGAAGCAAGCTTTGAAATCGGCCCCCGTTCTCAAAAATCCATTTAATATATGGTCCCCAGATAGGGGACGTATCAGATATTAAACTGATAAGAACAGATACTACACTTGATCTTAGCCAAAAGGCCGAGAAGCGATAACCGTGAAAGGGGCGGGCCCAACAAGGTCCCCTTCATGGGCACTATCACTGCTTGCTGTCAGGGAGGCTGCCAGACAATTTTCCATGCACACTCTGGGCTGGGGGGCAGTCAACCACCAGTACACACAGCAGAACCTAAACCCATACCATTATTGCTAAGCAGCAAGACAGGGGCCCATTGCACTCCCACGGGGCCTTTTTAAATGCAATCCATAACCCGGATTTGCCAGGAACCCTTCTTACTCCTCCTACTTGCATGTGACACTGGGCTTAGGATCTGCATAGGAAACACACACACAAGCACACACCTACCTTTGTTGCCTGCAGATGCCTCCTTGGCTGTCCCCAAACGGTATCAAACCAACACCCACGGGAAGCTGTAAGCATAGAGGACATGCCTGCACCCCATTGGACTTACCTGTGTGGGTTAAATCCGGGTTATTTGACAACCTATGGCGGTGATGGTTCTGCTCAGGCAGAGCAGTGCTGATGCTCCTCATAAAGCTGTCGCTGCTGTGAAGGTTCTAGGTGACATCACAAATCCCTATGGTTACATACACAACAAAGCTGGGTTGTTGTTGTTTACACTCTGCAAGGCCTGTGGAAGTGAGTGACATCATAGCACTGTAGTTCTGAGGGTTCTAGATGGATGCAACAATCTCCTGTTGCTTCTATGAAGGCCATAATAGACGACATCACCAAACAGCTCCATAGTCACATACACAGCAAAGGAGAGATGTTGTTTACACCTAGTGATGTCAGTGGTATTGAGTGACATCACAGCACAGTGCTAAGGCTCCTGGGCCTGGACACAGCAGCGGCTGCAATATCTCAACGGAGAATACGTTTATATATATGTGTGTGTGTGCGCGTATATATATATATATATATATATATATATATATATATATTTCTCCGCCGAAATCACTTTTAAACCCATTTCCACCTTTTTTTCCCTTCTCTTCCTCTTACTTTTTTTTCACGTTTTTTTACGTTTTTCTCCTTTTCGCCTCTTTTCTGGGCGTATTATTCTTCTTTTTCTTCTTTTTTTTCGTCTAATGCATACCCCATCAGTGCAGCAATGCTTATTCAATACCGCCAGCAGATGGAGACACTGGGGGATAATTTTCTAAGGATTTATACTGATTTTTCCTGTCTGAATTTGTCGCACAGAAAGTTGCAGGCCGAATATGTGTGACATTTCTGCGACTTTAGCTTCTAGAGCATTTTTACAACATTATACATAGGTGCTGAATACATAAAAAGCGACTGTTCAGCGACAGACAAGTCGCATCGGCTGAAAGTAGGCCAGAATGTCAGTCCATGTTGGAGCAGGTTTAGATACAGTCTAAAGTATAGATCTCAAAGTCTGTGCACAGAATTTAGCAAGGGCCTCGCACCTTCTGATGCATCAGGTAGGTGCACAATAGCATAGCCTAACCCTCTGTACTTTGGTCTATATTGATGCGGGACATAGACAGCCAGCTGATGACCAATCCATTAGTGCAATGGATGGCTGGAAGCATTTGTCTTTGCCTTTGCAATACCACAGAAGCAATGCATGGTCAATGTACAGCAATGACACACCTGTGTGAACAGCCAGGAGACCCCCCCCCCCCCCCCCCCCCATGTTATGTTACATAGTTACATAGTTAGTACGGTCGAAAAAAGACATATGTCCATCAAGTTCAACCAGGGAATTAAGGGGTAGGGGTGTGGCGCGATATTGGGGAAGGGATGAGATTTTATATTTCTTCATAAGCATTAATCTTATTTTGTCAATTAGGAACATTCAGCACCCACCCGCTATCAAGGCAGCTGCCTATCATGTCATGCCCTACCTGCACAGGTGTGCTGGCTACTCAAATGATCCAATTAAGGAGGCCATTTAGTCAGCAGCAGCAGAAGTCCTGTGCCTGGACGCTCCAACAGCGGCCAGACACAAGCAGAAGCAGCAGAAGCAGCAGCAGCAGCACCACCTTTTGTTTTTTGGCTGCAGCAGCAGCAGCAAGGCCCACAGGGCTGGCTAGCTGGCTAGCCAGCAAGCAGGTAGCAATGAAAGTAGGAATCTTTCTTTTTAACCCTGTAAGGGGGTGGTGCACTGTACCCGAAGATACTGCCATATCGGGTCAATGCATAGGGCGACGGAAGCAAGCTTCGAAATCGGCCCCCGTTCTCAAAAATCCATTTAATATATGGTCCCCAGATAGGGGACGTATCAGATATTAAACTGATAAGAACAGATACTACACTTGATCTTAGCCAAAAGGCCGAGAAGCGATAACCGTGAAAGGGGCGGGCCCAACAAGGTCCCCTTCATGGGCACTATCACTGCTTGCTGTCAGGGAGGCTGCCAGACAATTTTCCATGCACACTCTGGGCTGGGGGGCAGTCAACCACCAGTACACACAGCAGAACCTAAACCCATACCATTATTGCTAAGCAGCAAGACAGGGGCCCATTGCACTCCCACGGGGCCTTTTTAAATGCAATCCATAACCCGGATTTGCCAGGAACCCTTCTTACTCCTCCTACTTGCATGTGACACTGGGCTTAGGATCTGCATAGGAAACACACACACAAGCACACACCTACCTTTGTTGCCTGCAGATGCCTCCTTGGCTGTCCCCAAACGGTATCAAACCAACACCCACGGGAAGCTGTAAGCATAGAGGACATGCCTGCACCCCATTGGACTTACCTGTGTGGGTTAAATCCGGGTTATTTGACAACCTATGGCGGTGATGGTTCTGCTCAGGCAGAGCAGTGCTGATGCTCCTCATAAAGCTGTCGCTGCTGTGAAGGTTCTAGGTGACATCACAAATCCCTATGGTTACATACACAACAAAGCTGGGTTGTTGTTGTTTACACTCTGCAAGGCCTGTGGAAGTGAGTGACATCATAGCACTGTAGTTCTGAGGGTTCTAGATGGATGCAACAATCTCCTGTTGCTTCTATGAAGGCCATAATAGACGACATCACCAAACAGCTCCATAGTCACATACACAGCAAAGGAGAGATGTTGTTTACACCTAGTGATGTCAGTGGTATTGAGTGACATCACAGCACAGTGCTAAGGCTCCTGGGCCTGGACACAGCAGCGGCTGCAATATCTCAACGGAGAATACGTTTATATATATGTGTGTGTGTGCGCGTATATATATATATATATATATATATATATATATATATATATATATATATATATATATTTCTCCGCCGAAATCACTTTTAAACCCATTTCCACCTTTTTTTCCCTTCTCTTCCTCTTACTTTTTTTTCACGTTTTTTTAAGTTTTTCTCCTTTTCGCCTCTTTTCTGGGCGTATTATTCTTCTTTTTCTTCTTTTTTTTCGTCTAATGCATACCCCATCAGTGCAGCGATTCTTATTCAATACCGCCAGCAGATGGAGAAACTGGAGGATAATTTTCTAAGGATTTATACTGATTTTTCCTGTCTGAATTTGTCGCACAGAAAGTTGCAGGCCGAATATGTGTGACATTTCTGCGACTTTAGCTTCTAGAGCATTTTTACAACATTATACATAGGTGCTGAATACATAAAAAGCGACTGTTCAGCGACAGACAAGTCGCATCGGCTGAAAGTAGGCCAGAATGTCAGTCCATGTTGGAGCAGGTTTAGATACAGTCTAAAGTATAGATCTCAAAGTCTGTGCACAGAATTTAGCAAGGGCCTCGCACCTTCTGATGCATCAGGTAGGTGCACAATAGCATAGCCTAACCCTCTGTACTTTGGTCTATATTGATGCGGGACATAGACAGCCAGCTGATGACCAATCCATTAGTGCAATGGATGGCTGGAAGCATTTGTCTTTGCCTTTGCAATACCACAGAAGCAATGCATGGTCAATGTACAGCAATGACACACCTGTGTGAACAGCCAGGAGACCCCCCCCCCCCATGTTATGTTACATAGTTACATAGTTAGTACGGTCGAAAAAAGACATATGTCCATCAAGTTCAACCAGGGAATTAAGGGGTAGGGGTGTGGCGCGATATTGGGGAAGGGATGAGATTTTATATTTCTTCATAAGCATTAATCTTATTTTGTCAATTAGGAACATTCAGCACCCACCCGCTATCAAGGCAGCTGCCTATCATGTCATGCCCTACCTGCACAGGTGTGCTGGCTACTCAAATGATCCAATTAAGGAGGCCATTTAGTCAGCAGCAGCAGAAGTCCTGTGCCTGGACGCTCCAACAGCGGCCAGACACAAGCAGAAGCAGCAGAAGCAGCAGCAGCAGCACCACCTTTTGTTTTTTGGCTGCAGCAGCAGCAGCAAGGCCCACAGGGCTGGCTAGCTGGCTAGCCAGCAAGCAGGTAGCAATGAAAGTAGGAATCTTTCTTTTTAACCCTGTAAGGGGGTGGTGCACTGTACCCGAAGATACTGCCATATCGGGTCAATGCATAGGGCGACGGAAGCAAGCTTCGAAATCGGCCCCCGTTCTCAAAAATCCATTTAATATATGGTCCCCAGATAGGGGACGTATCAGATATTAAACTGATAAGAACAGATACTACACTTGATCTTAGCCAAAAGGCCGAGAAGCGATAACCGTGAAAGGGGCGGGCCCAACAAGGTCCCCTTCATGGGCACTATCACTGCTTGCTGTCAGGGAGGCTGCCAGACAATTTTCCATGCACACTCTGGGCTGGGGGGCAGTCAACCACCAGTACACACAGCAGAACCTAAACCCATACCATTATTGCTAAGCAGCAAGACAGGGGCCCATTGCACTCCCACGGGGCCTTTTTAAATGCAATCCATAACCCGGATTTGCCAGGAACCCTTCTTACTCCTCCTACTTGCATGTGACACTGGGCTTAGGATCTGCATAGGAAACACACACACAAGCACACACCTACCTTTGTTGCCTGCAGATGCCTCATTGGCTGTCCCCAAACGGTATCAAACCAACACCCACGGGAAGCTGTAAGCATAGAGGACATGCCTGCACCCCATTGGACTTACCTGTGTGGGTTAAATCCGGGTTATTTGACAACCTATGGCGGTGATGGTTCTGCTCAGGCAGAGCAGTGCTGATGCTCCTCATAAAGCTGTCGCTGCTGTGAAGGTTCTAGGTGACATCACAAATCCCTATGGTTACATACACAACAAAGCTGGGTTGTTGTTGTTTACACTCTGCAAGGCCTGTGGAAGTGAGTGACATCATAGCACTGTAGTTCTGAGGGTTCTAGATGGATGCAACAATCTCCTGTTGCTTCTATGAAGGCCATAATAGACGACATCACCAAACAGCTCCATAGTCACATACACAGCAAAGGAGAGATGTTGTTAACACCTAGTGATGTCAGTGGTATTGAGTGACATCACAGCACAGTGCTAAGGCTCCTGGGCCTGGACACAGCAGCGGCTGCAATATCTCAACGGAGAATACGTTTATATATATGTGTGTGTGTGCGCGTATATATATATATATATATATATATATATATATATATATATATATATTTCTCCGCCGAAATCACTTTTAAACCCATTTCCACCTTTTTTTCCCTTCTCTTCCTCTTACTTTTTTTTCACGTTTTTTTACGTTTTTCTCCTTTTCGCCTCTTTTCTGGGCGTATTATTCTTCTTTTTCTTCTTTTTTTTCGTCTAATGCATACCCCATCAGTGCAGCAATGCTTATTCAATACCGCCAGCAGATGGAGACACTGGGGGATAATTTTCTAAGGATTTATACTGATTTTTCCTGTCTGAATTTGTCGCACAGAAAGTTGCAGGCCGAATATGTGTGACATTTCTGCGACTTTAGCTTCTAGAGCATTTTTACAACATTATACATAGGTGCTGAATACATAAAAAGCGACTGTTCAGCGACAGACAAGTCGCATCGGCTGAAAGTAGGCCAGAATGTCAGTCCATGTTGGAGCAGGTTTAGATACAGTCTAAAGTATAGATCTCAAAGTCTGTGCACAGAATTTAGCAAGGGCCTCGCACCTTCTGATGCATCAGGTAGGTGCACAATAGCATAGCCTAACCCTCTGTACTTTGGTCTATATTGATGCGGGACATAGACAGCCAGCTGATGACCAATCCATTAGTGCAATGGATGGCTGGAAGCATTTGTCTTTGCCTTTGCAATACCACAGAAGCAATGCATGGTCAATGTACAGCAATGACACACCTGTGTGAACAGCCAGGAGACCCCCCCCCCCCCCCCATGTTATGTTACATAGTTACATAGTTAGTACGGTCGAAAAAAGACATATGTCCATCAAGTTCAACCAGGGAATTAAGGGGTAGGGGTGTGGCGCGATATTGGGGAAGGGATGAGATTTTATATTTCTTCATAAGCATTAATCTTATTTTGTCAATTAGGAACATTCAGCACCCACCCGCTATCAAGGCAGCTGCCTATCATGTCATGCCCTACCTGCACAGGTGTGCTGGCTACTCAAATGATCCAATTAAGGAGGCCATTTAGTCAGCAGCAGCAGAAGTCCTGTGCCTGGACGCTCCAACAGCGGCCAGACACAAGCAGAAGCAGCAGAAGCAGCAGCAGCAGCACCACCTTTTGTTTTTTGGCTGCAGCAGCAGCAAGGCCCACAGGGCTGGCTAGCTGGCTAGCCAGCAAGCAGGTAGCAATGAAAGTAGGAATCTTTCTTTTTAACCCTGTAAGGGGGTGGTGCACTGTACCCGAAGATACTGCCATATCGGGTCAATGCATAGGGCGACGGAAGCAAGCTTCGAAATCGGCCCCCGTTCTCAAAAATCCATTTAATATATGGTCCCCAGATAGGGGACGTATCAGATATTAAACTGATAAGAACAGATACTACACTTGATCTTAGCCAAAAGGCCGAGAAGCGATAACCGTGAAAGGGGCGGGCCCAACAAGGTCCCCTTCATGGGCACTATCACTGCTTGCTGTCAGGGAGGCTGCCAGACAATTTTCCATGCACACTCTGGGCTGGGGGGCAGTCAACCACCAGTACACACAGCAGAACCTAAACCCATACCATTATTGCTAAGCAGCAAGACAGGGGCCCATTGCACTCCCACGGGGCCTTTTTAAATGCAATCCATAACCCGGATTTGCCAGGAACCCTTCTTACTCCTCCTACTTGCATGTGACACTGGGCTTAGGATCTGCATAGGAAACACACACACAAGCACACACCTACCTTTGTTGCCTGCAGATGCCTCCTTGGCTGTCCCCAAACGGTATCAAACCAACACCCACGGGAAGCTGTAAGCATAGAGGACATGCCTGCACCCCATTGGACTTACCTGTGTGGGTTAAATCCGGGTTATTTGACAACCTATGGCGGTGATGGTTCTGCTCAGGCAGAGCAGTGCTGATGCTCCTCATAAAGCTGTCGCTGCTGTGAAGGTTCTAGGTGACATCACAAATCCCTATGGTTACATACACAACAAAGCTGGGTTGTTGTTGTTTACACTCTGCAAGGCCTGTGGAAGTGAGTGACATCATAGCACTGTAGTTCTGAGGGTTCTAGATGGATGCAACAATCTCCTGTTGCTTCTATGAAGGCCATAATAGACGACATCACCAAACAGCTCCATAGTCACATACACAGCAAAGGAGAGATGTTGTTTACACCTAGTGATGTCAGTGGTATTGAGTGACATCACAGCACAGTGCTAAGGCTCCTGGGCCTGGACACAGCAGCGGCTGCAATATCTCAACGGAGAATACGTTTATATATATGTGTGTGTGTGCGCGTATATATATATATATATATATATATATATATATATATATATATATATTCTCCGCCGAAATCACTTTTAAACCCATTTCCACCTTTTTTTCCCTTCTCTTCCTCTTACTTTTTTTTCACGTTTTTTTACGTTTTTCTCCTTTTCGCCTCTTTTCTGGGCGTATTATTCTTCTTTTTCTTCTTTTTTTTCGTCTAATGCATACCCCATCAGTGCAGCAATGCTTATTCAATACCGCCAGCAGATGGAGACACTGGGGGATAATTTTCTAAGGATTTATACTGATTTTTCCTGTCTGAATTTGTCGCACAGAAAGTTGCAGGCCGAATATGTGTGACATTTCTGCGACTTTAGCTTCTAGAGCATTTTTACAACATTATACATAGGTGCTGAATACATAAAAAGCGACTGTTCAGCGACAGACAAGTCGCATCGGCTGAAAGTAGGCCAGAATGTCAGTCCATGTTGGAGCAGGTTTAGATACAGTCTAAAGTATAGATCTCAAAGTCTGTGCACAGAATTTAGCAAGGGCCTCGCACCTTCTGATGCATCAGGTAGGTGCACAATAGCATAGCCTAACCCTCTGTACTTTGGTCTATATTGATGCGGGACATAGACAGCCAGCTGATGACCAATCCATTAGTGCAATGGATGGCTGGAAGCATTTGTCTTTGCCTTTGCAATACCACAGAAGCAATGCATGGTCAATGTACAGCAATGACACACCTGTGTGAACAGCCAGGAGACCCCCCCCCCCCCCCCATGTTATGTTACATAGTTACATAGTTAGTACGGTCGAAAAAAGACATATGTCCATCAAGTTCAACCAGGGAATTAAGGGGTAGGGGTGTGGCGCGATATTGGGGAAGGGATGAGATTTTATATTTCTTCATAAGCATTAATCTTATTTTGTCAATTAGGAACATTCAGCACCCACCCGCTATCAAGGCAGCTGCCTATCATGTCATGCCCTACCTGCACAGGTGTGCTGGCTACTCAAATGATCCAATTAAGGAGGCCATTTAGTCAGCAGCAGCAGAAGTCCTGTGCCTGGACGCTCCAACAGCGGCCAGACACAAGCAGAAGCAGCAGAAGCAGCAGCAGCAGCACCACCTTTTGTTTTTTGGCTGCAGCAGCAGCAAGGCCCACAGGGCTGGCTAGCTGGCTAGCCAGCAAGCAGGTAGCAATGAAAGTAGGAATCTTTCTTTTTAACCCTGTAAGGGGGTGGTGCACTGTACCCGAAGATACTGCCATATCGGGTCAATGCATAGGGCGACGGAAGCAAGCTTCGAAATCGGCCCCCGTTCTCAAAAATCCATTTAATATATGGTCCCCAGATAGGGGACGTATCAGATATTAAACTGATAAGAACAGATACTACACTTGATCTTAGCCAAAAGGCCGAGAAGCGATAACCGTGAAAGGGGCGGGCCCAACAAGGTCCCCTTCATGGGCACTATCACTGCTTGCTGTCAGGGAGGCTGCCAGACAATTTTCCATGCACACTCTGGGCTGGGGGGCAGTCAACCACCAGTACACACAGCAGAACCTAAACCCATACCATTATTGCTAAGCAGCAAGACAGGGGCCCATTGCACTCCCACGGGGCCTTTTTAAATGCAATCCATAACCCGGATTTGCCAGGAACCCTTCTTACTCCTCCTACTTGCATGTGACACTGGGCTTAGGATCTGCATAGGAAACACACACACAAGCACACACCTACCTTTGTTGCCTGCAGATGCCTCCTTGGCTGTCCCCAAACGGTATCAAACCAACACCCACGGGAAGCTGTAAGCATAGAGGACATGCCTGCACCCCATTGGACTTACCTGTGTGGGTTAAATCCGGGTTATTTGACAACCTATGGCGGTGATGGTTCTGCTCAGGCAGAGCAGTGCTGATGCTCCTCATAAAGCTGTCGCTGCTGTGAAGGTTCTAGGTGACATCACAAATCCCTATGGTTACATACACAACAAAGCTGGGTTGTTGTTGTTTACACTCTGCAAGGCCTGTGGAAGTGAGTGACATCATAGCACTGTAGTTCTGAGGGTTCTAGATGGATGCAACAATCTCCTGTTGCTTCTATGAAGGCCATAATAGACGACATCACCAAACAGCTCCATAGTCACATACACAGCAAAGGAGAGATGTTGTTTACACCTAGTGATGTCAGTGGTATTGAGTGACATCACAGCACAGTGCTAAGGCTCCTGGGCCTGGACACAGCAGCGGCTGCAATATCTCAACGGAGAATACGTTTATATATATGTGTGTGTGTGCGCGTATATATATATATATATATATATATATATATATATATATATATATCTCCGCCGAAATCACTTTTAAACCCATTTCCACCTTTTTTTCCCTTCTCTTCCTCTTACTTTTTTTTCACGTTTTTTTACGTTTTTCTCCTTTTCGCCTCTTTTCTGGGCGTATTATTCTTCTTTTTCTTCTTTTTTTTCGTCTAATGCATACCCCATCAGTGCAGCAATGCTTATTCAATACCGCCAGCAGATGGAGACACTGGGGGATAATTTTCTAAGGATTTATACTGATTTTTCCTGTCTGAATTTGTCGCACAGAAAGTTGCAGGCCGAATATGTGTGACATTTCTGCGACTTTAGCTTCTAGAGCATTTTTACAACATTATACATAGGTGCTGAATACATAAAAAGCGACTGTTCAGCGACAGACAAGTCGCATCGGCTGAAAGTAGGCCAGAATGTCAGTCCATGTTGGAGCAGGTTTAGATACAGTCTAAAGTATAGATCTCAAAGTCTGTGCACAGAATTTAGCAAGGGCCTCGCACCTTCTGATGCATCAGGTAGGTGCACAATAGCATAGCCTAACCCTCTGTACTTTGGTCTATATTGATGCGGGACATAGACAGCCAGCTGATGACCAATCCATTAGTGCAATGGATGGCTGGAAGCATTTGTCTTTGCCTTTGCAATACCACAGAAGCAATGCATGGTCAATGTACAGCAATGACACACCTGTGTGAACAGCCAGGAGACCCCCCCCCCCCCCCCATGTTATGTTACATAGTTACATAGTTAGTACGGTCGAAAAAAGACATATGTCCATCAAGTTCAACCAGGGAATTAAGGGGTAGGGGTGTGGCGCGATATTGGGGAAGGGATGAGATTTTATATTTCTTCATAAGCATTAATCTTATTTTGTCAATTAGGAACATTCAGCACCCACCCGCTATCAAGGCAGCTGCCTATCATGTCATGCCCTACCTGCACAGGTGTGCTGGCTACTCAAATGATCCAATTAAGGAGGCCATTTAGTCAGCAGCAGCAGAAGTCCTGTGCCTGGACGCTCCAACAGCGGCCAGACACAAGCAGAAGCAGCAGAAGCAGCAGCAGCAGCACCACCTTTTGTTTTTTGGCTGCAGCAGCAGCAAGGCCCACAGGGCTGGCTAGCTGGCTAGCCAGCAAGCAGGTAGCAATGAAAGTAGGAATCTTTCTTTTTAACCCTGTAAGGGGGTGGTGCACTGTACCCGAAGATACTGCCATATCGGGTCAATGCATAGGGCGACGGAAGCAAGCTTCGAAATCGGCCCCCGTTCTCAAAAATCCATTTAATATATGGTCCCCAGATAGGGGACGTATCAGATATTAAACTGATAAGAACAGATACTACACTTGATCTTAGCCAAAAGGCCGAGAAGCGATAACCGTGAAAGGGGCGGGCCCAACAAGGTCCCCTTCATGGGCACTATCACTGCTTGCTGTCAGGGAGGCTGCCAGACAATTTTCCATGCACACTCTGGGCTGGGGGGCAGTCAACCACCAGTACACACAGCAGAACCTAAACCCATACCATTATTGCTAAGCAGCAAGACAGGGGCCCATTGCACTCCCACGGGGCCTTTTTAAATGCAATCCATAACCCGGATTTGCCAGGAACCCTTCTTACTCCTCCTACTTGCATGTGACACTGGGCTTAGGATCTGCATAGGAAACACACACACAAGCACACACCTACCTTTGTTGCCTGCAGATGCCTCCTTGGCTGTCCCCAAACGGTATCAAACCAACACCCACGGGAAGCTGTAAGCATAGAGGACATGCCTGCACCCCATTGGACTTACCTGTGTGGGTTAAATCCGGGTTATTTGACAACCTATGGCGGTGATGGTTCTGCTCAGGCAGAGCAGTGCTGATGCTCCTCATAAAGCTGTCGCTGCTGTGAAGGTTCTAGGTGACATCACAAATCCCTATGGTTACATACACAACAAAGCTGGGTTGTTGTTGTTTACACTCTGCAAGGCCTGTGGAAGTGAGTGACATCATAGCACTGTAGTTCTGAGGGTTCTAGATGGATGCAACAATCTCCTGTTGCTTCTATGAAGGCCATAATAGACGACATCACCAAACAGCTCCATAGTCACATACACAGCAAAGGAGAGATGTTGTTTACACCTAGTGATGTCAGTGGTATTGAGTGACATCACAGCACAGTGCTAAGGCTCCTGGGCCTGGACACAGCAGCGGCTGCAATATCTCAACGGAGAATACGTTTATATATATGTGTGTGTGTGCGCGTATATATATATATATATATATATATATATATATATATATATATATTTCTCCGCCGAAATCACTTTTAAACCCATTTCCACCTTTTTTTCCCTTCTCTTCCTCTTACTTTTTTTTCACGTTTTTTTACGTTTTTCTCCTTTTCGCCTCTTTTCTGGGCGTATTATTCTTCTTTTTCTTCTTTTTTTTCGTCTAATGCATACCCCATCAGTGCAGCAATGCTTATTCAATACCGCCAGCAGATGGAGACACTGGGGGATAATTTTCTAAGGATTTATACTGATTTTTCCTGTCTGAATTTGTCGCACAGAAAGTTGCAGGCCGAATATGTGTGACATTTCTGCGACTTTAGCTTCTAGAGCATTTTTACAACATTATACATAGGTGCTGAATACATAAAAAGCGACTGTTCAGCGACAGACAAGTCGCATCGGCTGAAAGTAGGCCAGAATGTCAGTCCATGTTGGAGCAGGTTTAGATACAGTCTAAAGTATAGATCTCAAAGTCTGTGCACAGAATTTAGCAAGGGCCTCGCACCTTCTGATGCATCAGGTAGGTGCACAATAGCATAGCCTAACCCTCTGTACTTTGGTCTATATTGATGCGGGACATAGACAGCCAGCTGATGACCAATCCATTAGTGCAATGGATGGCTGGAAGCATTTGTCTTTGCCTTTGCAATACCACAGAAGCAATGCATGGTCAATGTACAGCAATGACACACCTGTGTGAACAGCCAGGAGACCCCCCCCCCCCCCCATGTTATGTTACATAGTTACATAGTTAGTACGGTCGAAAAAAGACATATGTCCATCAAGTTCAACCAGGGAATTAAGGGGTAGGGGTGTGGCGCGATATTGGGGAAGGGATGAGATTTTATATTTCTTCATAAGCATTAATCTTATTTTGTCAATTAGGAACATTCAGCACCCACCCGCTATCAAGGCAGCTGCCTATCATGTCATGCCCTACCTGCACAGGTGTGCTGGCTACTCAAATGATCCAATTAAGGAGGCCATTTAGTCAGCAGCAGCAGAAGTCCTGTGCCTGGACGCTCCAACAGCGGCCAGACACAAGCAGAAGCAGCAGAAGCAGCAGCAGCAGCACCACCTTTTGTTTTTTGGCTGCAGCAGCAGCAAGGCCCACAGGGCTGGCTAGCTGGCTAGCCAGCAAGCAGGTAGCAATGAAAGTAGGAATCTTTCTTTTTAACCCTGTAAGGGGGTGGTGCACTGTACCCGAAGATACTGCCATATCGGGTCAATGCATAGGGCGACGGAAGCAAGCTTCGAAATCGGCCCCCGTTCTCAAAAATCCATTTAATATATGGTCCCCAGATAGGGGACGTATCAGATATTAAACTGATAAGAACAGATACTACACTTGATCTTAGCCAAAAGGCCGAGAAGCGATAACCGTGAAAGGGGCGGGCCCAACAAGGTCCCCTTCATGGGCACTATCACTGCTTGCTGTCAGGGAGGCTGCCAGACAATTTTCCATGCACACTCTGGGCTGGGGGGCAGTCAACCACCAGTACACACAGCAGAACCTAAACCCATACCATTATTGCTAAGCAGCAAGACAGGGGCCCATTGCACTCCCACGGGGCCTTTTTAAATGCAATCCATAACCCGGATTTGCCAGGAACCCTTCTTACTCCTCCTACTTGCATGTGACACTGGGCTTAGGATCTGCATAGGAAACACACACACAAGCACACACCTACCTTTGTTGCCTGCAGATGCCTCCTTGGCTGTCCCCAAACGGTATCAAACCAACACCCACGGGAAGCTGTAAGCATAGAGGACATGCCTGCACCCCATTGGACTTACCTGTGTGGGTTAAATCCGGGTTATTTGACAACCTATGGCGGTGATGGTTCTGCTCAGGCAGAGCAGTGCTGATGCTCCTCATAAAGCTGTCGCTGCTGTGAAGGTTCTAGGTGACATCACAAATCCCTATGGTTACATACACAACAAAGCTGGGTTGTTGTTGTTTACACTCTGCAAGGCCTGTGGAAGTGAGTGACATCATAGCACTGTAGTTCTGAGGGTTCTAGATGGATGCAACAATCTCCTGTTGCTTCTATGAAGGCCATAATAGACGACATCACCAAACAGCTCCATAGTCACATACACAGCAAAGGAGAGATGTTGTTTACACCTAGTGATGTCAGTGGTATTGAGTGACATCACAGCACAGTGCTAAGGCTCCTGGGCCTGGACACAGCAGCGGCTGCAATATCTCAACGGAGAATACGTTTATATATATGTGTGTGTGTGCGCGTATATATATATATATATATATATATATATATATATATATATATATTTCTCCGCCGAAATCACTTTTAAACCCATTTCCACCTTTTTTTCCCTTCTCTTCCTCTTACTTTTTTTTCACGTTTTTTTACGTTTTTCTCCTTTTCGCCTCTTTTCTGGGCGTATTATTCTTCTTTTTCTTCTTTTTTTTCGTCTAATGCATACCCCATCAGTGCAGCAATGCTTATTCAATACCGCCAGCAGATGGAGACACTGGGGGATAATTTTCTAAGGATTTATACTGATTTTTCCTGTCTGAATTTGTCGCACAGAAAGTTGCAGGCCGAATATGTGTGACATTTCTGCGACTTTAGCTTCTAGAGCATTTTTACAACATTATACATAGGTGCTGAATACATAAAAAGCGACTGTTCAGCGACAGACAAGTCGCATCGGCTGAAAGTAGGCCAGAATGTCAGTCCATGTTGGAGCAGGTTTAGATACAGTCTAAAGTATAGATCTCAAAGTCTGTGCACAGAATTTAGCAAGGGCCTCGCACCTTCTGATGCATCAGGTAGGTGCACAATAGCATAGCCTAACCCTCTGTACTTTGGTCTATATTGATGCGGGACATAGACAGCCAGCTGATGACCAATCCATTAGTGCAATGGATGGCTGGAAGCATTTGTCTTTGCCTTTGCAATACCACAGAAGCAATGCATGGTCAATGTACAGCAATGACACACCTGTGTGAACAGCCAGGAGACCCCCCCCCCCCCCCCCATGTTATGTTACATAGTTACATAGTTAGTACGGTCGAAAAAAGACATATGTCCATCAAGTTCAACCAGGGAATTAAGGGGTAGGGGTGTGGCGCGATATTGGGGAAGGGATGAGATTTTATATTTCTTCATAAGCATTAATCTTATTTTGTCAATTAGGAACATTCAGCACCCACCCGCTATCAAGGCAGCTGCCTATCATGTCATGCCCTACCTGCACAGGTGTGCTGGCTACTCAAATGATCCAATTAAGGAGGCCATTTAGTCAGCAGCAGCAGAAGTCCTGTGCCTGGACGCTCCAACAGCGGCCAGACACAAGCAGAAGCAGCAGAAGCAGCAGCAGCAGCACCACCTTTTGTTTTTTGGCTGCAGCAGCAGCAAGGCCCACAGGGCTGGCTAGCTGGCTAGCCAGCAAGCAGGTAGCAATGAAAGTAGGAATCTTTCTTTTTAACCCTGTAAGGGGGTGGTGCACTGTACCCGAAGATACTGCCATATCGGGTCAATGCATAGGGCGACGGAAGCAAGCTTCGAAATCGGCCCCCGTTCTCAAAAATCCATTTAATATATGGTCCCCAGATAGGGGACGTATCAGATATTAAACTGATAAGAACAGATACTACACTTGATCTTAGCCAAAAGGCCGAGAAGCGATAACCGTGAAAGGGGCGGGCCCAACAAGGTCCCCTTCATGGGCACTATCACTGCTTGCTGTCAGGGAGGCTGCCAGACAATTTTCCATGCACACTCTGGGCTGGGGGGCAGTCAACCACCAGTACACACAGCAGAACCTAAACCCATACCATTATTGCTAAGCAGCAAGACAGGGGCCCATTGCACTCCCACGGGGCCTTTTTAAATGCAATCCATAACCCGGATTTGCCAGGAACCCTTCTTACTCCTCCTACTTGCATGTGACACTGGGCTTAGGATCTGCATAGGAAACACACACACAAGCACACACCTACCTTTGTTGCCTGCAGATGCCTCCTTGGCTGTCCCCAAACGGTATCAAACCAACACCCACGGGAAGCTGTAAGCATAGAGGACATGCCTGCACCCCATTGGACTTACCTGTGTGGGTTAAATCCGGGTTATTTGACAACCTATGGCGGTGATGGTTCTGCTCAGGCAGAGCAGTGCTGATGCTCCTCATAAAGCTGTCGCTGCTGTGAAGGTTCTAGGTGACATCACAAATCCCTATGGTTACATACACAACAAAGCTGGGTTGTTGTTGTTTACACTCTGCAAGGCCTGTGGAAGTGAGTGACATCATAGCACTGTAGTTCTGAGGGTTCTAGATGGATGCAACAATCTCCTGTTGCTTCTATGAAGGCCATAATAGACGACATCACCAAACAGCTCCATAGTCACATACACAGCAAAGGAGAGATGTTGTTTACACCTAGTGATGTCAGTGGTATTGAGTGACATCACAGCACAGTGCTAAGGCTCCTGGGCCTGGACACAGCAGCGGCTGCAATATCTCAACGGAGAATACGTTTATATATATGTGTGTGTGTGCGCGTATATATATATATATATATATATATATATATATATATATATATATATTCTCCGCCGAAATCACTTTTAAACCCATTTCCACCTTTTTTTCCCTTCTCTTCCTCTTACTTTTTTTTCACGTTTTTTTACGTTTTTCTCCTTTTCGCCTCTTTTCTGGGCGTATTATTCTT
>NW_026609654.1:0-27050 GCF_029499605.1 Hyla sarda | reverse complement strand
TGTCGCTGAACAGTCGCTTTTTATGTATTCAGCACCTATGTATAATGTTGTAAAAATGCTCTAGAAGCTAAAGTCGCAGAAATGTCACACATATTTGGCCTGCAACTTTCTGTGCGACAAATTCAGACAGGAAAAATCAGTATAAATCCTTAGAAAATTATCCCCCAGTGTCTCCATCTGCTGGCGGTATTGAATAAGCATTGCTGCACTGATGGGGTATGCATTAGACGAAAAAAAAGAAGAAAAAGAAGAATAATACGCCCAGAAAAGAGGCGAAAAGGAGAAAAACGTAAAAAAACGTGAAAAAAAAGTAAGAGGAAGAGAAGGGAAAAAAAGGTGGAAATGGGTTTAAAAGTGATTTCGGCGGAGAAATATATATATATATATATATATATATATATATATATATATATATACGCGCACACACACACATATATATAAACGTATTCTCCGTTGAGATATTGCAGCCGCTGCTGTGTCCAGGCCCAGGAGCCTTAGCACTGTGCTGTGATGTCACTCAATACCACTGACATCACTAGGTGTAAACAACATCTCTCCTTTGCTGTGTATGTGACTATGGAGCTGTTTGGTGATGTCGTCTATTATGGCCTTCATAGAAGCAACAGGAGATTGTTGCATCCATCTAGAACCCTCAGAACTACAGTGCTATGATGTCACTCACTTCCACAGGCCTTGCAGAGTGTAAACAACAACAACCCAGCTTTGTTGTGTATGTAACCATAGGGATTTGTGATGTCACCTAGAACCTTCACAGCAGCGACAGCTTTATGAGGAGCATCAGCACTGCTCTGCCTGAGCAGAACCATCACCGCCATAGGTTGTCAAATAACCCGGATTTAACCCACACAGGTAAGTCCAATGGGGTGCAGGCATGTCCTCTATGCTTACAGCTTCCCGTGGGTGTTGGTTTGATACCGTTTGGGGACAGCCAAGGAGGCATCTGCAGGCAACAAAGGTAGGTGTGTGCTTGTGTGTGTGTTTCCTATGCAGATCCTAAGCCCAGTGTCACATGCAAGTAGGAGGAGTAAGAAGGGTTCCTGGCAAATCCGGGTTATGGATTGCATTTAAAAAGGCCCCGTGGGAGTGCAATGGGCCCCTGTCTTGCTGCTTAGCAATAATGGTATGGGTTTAGGTTCTGCTGTGCTGTACTGGTGGTTGACTGCCCCCCAGCCCAGAGTGTGCATGGAAAATTGTCTGGCAGCCTCCCTGACAGCAAGCAGTGATAGTGCCCATGAAGGGGACCTTGTTGGGCCCGCCCCTTTCACGGTTATCGCTTCTCGGCCTTTTGGCTAAGATCAAGTGTAGTATCTGTTCTTATCAGTTTAATATCTGATACGTCCCCTATCTGGGGACCATATATTAAATGGATTTTTGAGAACGGGGGCCGATTTCGAAGCTTGCTTCCGTCGCCCTATGCATTGACCCGATATGGCAGTATCTTCGGGTACAGTGCACCACCCCCTTACAGGGTTAAAAAGAAAGATTCCTACTTTCATTGCTACCTGCTTGCTGGCTAGCCAGCTAGCCAGCCCTGTGGGCCTTGCTGCTGCAGCCAAAAAACAAAAGGTGGTGCTGCTGCTGCTGCTTCTGCTGCTTCTGCTTGTGTCTGGCCGCTGTTGGAGCGTCCAGGCACAGGACTTCTGCTGCTGCTGACTAAATGGCCTCCTTAATTGGATCATTTGAGTAGCCAGCACACCTGTGCAGGTAGGGCATGACATGATAGGCAGCTGCCTTGATAGCGGGTGGGTGCTGAATGTTCCTAATTGACAAAATAAGATTAATGCTTATGAAGAAATATAAAATCTCATCCCTTCCCCAATATCGCGCCACACCCCTACCCCTTAATTCCCTGGTTGAACTTGATGGACATATGTCTTTTTTCGACCGTACTAACTATGTAACTATGTAACATAACATGGGGGGGGGGGGGGGGTCTCCTGGCTGTTCACACAGGTGTGTCATTGCTGTACATTGACCATGCATTGCTTCTGTGGTATTGCAAAGGCAAAGACAAATGCTTCCAGCCATCCATTGCACTAATGGATTGGTCATCAGCTGGCTGTCTATGTCCCGCATCAATATAGACCAAAGTACAGAGGGTTAGGCTATGCTATTGTGCACCTACCTGATGCATCAGAAGGTGCGAGGCCCTTGCTAAATTCTGTGCACAGACTTTGAGATCTATACTTTAGACTGTATCTAAACCTGCTCCAACATGGACTGACATTCTGGCCTACTTTCAGCCGATGCGACTTGTCTGTCGCTGAACAGTCGCTTTTTATGTATTCAGCACCTATGTATAATGTTGTAAAAATGCTCTAGAAGCTAAAGTCGCAGAAATGTCACACATATTTGGCCTGCAACTTTCTGTGCGACAAATTCAGACAGGAAAAATCAGTATAAATCCTTAGAAAATTATCCCCCAGTGTCTCCATCTGCTGGCGGTATTGAATAAGCATTGCTGCACTGATGGGGTATGCATTAGACGAAAAAAAAGAAGAAAAAGAAGAATAATACGCCCAGAAAAGAGGCGAAAAGGAGAAAAACGTAAAAAAACGTGAAAAAAAAGTAAGAGGAAGAGAAGGGAAAAAAAGGTGGAAATGGGTTTAAAAGTGATTTCGGCGGAGAAATATATATATATATATATATATATATATATATATATATATATATATACGCGCACACACACACATATATATAAACGTATTCTCCGTTGAGATATTGCAGCCGCTGCTGTGTCCAGGCCCAGGAGCCTTAGCACTGTGCTGTGATGTCACTCAATACCACTGACATCACTAGGTGTAAACAACATCTCTCCTTTGCTGTGTATGTGACTATGGAGCTGTTTGGTGATGTCGTCTATTATGGCCTTCATAGAAGCAACAGGAGATTGTTGCATCCATCTAGAACCCTCAGAACTACAGTGCTATGATGTCACTCACTTCCACAGGCCTTGCAGAGTGTAAACAACAACAACCCAGCTTTGTTGTGTATGTAACCATAGGGATTTGTGATGTCACCTAGAACCTTCACAGCAGCGACAGCTTTATGAGGAGCATCAGCACTGCTCTGCCTGAGCAGAACCATCACCGCCATAGGTTGTCAAATAACCCGGATTTAACCCACACAGGTAAGTCCAATGGGGTGCAGGCATGTCCTCTATGCTTACAGCTTCCCGTGGGTGTTGGTTTGATACCGTTTGGGGACAGCCAAGGAGGCATCTGCAGGCAACAAAGGTAGGTGTGTGCTTGTGTGTGTGTTTCCTATGCAGATCCTAAGCCCAGTGTCACATGCAAGTAGGAGGAGTAAGAAGGGTTCCTGGCAAATCCGGGTTATGGATTGCATTTAAAAAGGCCCCGTGGGAGTGCAATGGGCCCCTGTCTTGCTGCTTAGCAATAATGGTATGGGTTTAGGTTCTGCTGTGTGTACTGGTGGTTGACTGCCCCCCAGCCCAGAGTGTGCATGGAAAATTGTCTGGCAGCCTCCCTGACAGCAAGCAGTGATAGTGCCCATGAAGGGGACCTTGTTGGGCCCGCCCCTTTCACGGTTATCGCTTCTCGGCCTTTTGGCTAAGATCAAGTGTAGTATCTGTTCTTATCAGTTTAATATCTGATACGTCCCCTATCTGGGGACCATATATTAAATGGATTTTTGAGAACGGGGGCCGATTTCGAAGCTTGCTTCCGTCGCCCTATGCATTGACCCGATATGGCAGTATCTTCGGGTACAGTGCACCACCCCCTTACAGGGTTAAAAAGAAAGATTCCTACTTTCATTGCTACCTGCTTGCTGGCTAGCCAGCTAGCCAGCCCTGTGGGCCTTGCTGCTGCAGCCAAAAAACAAAAGGTGGTGCTGCTGCTGCTGCTTCTGCTGCTTCTGCTTGTGTCTGGCCGCTGTTGGAGCGTCCAGGCACAGGACTTCTGCTGCTGCTGACTAAATGGCCTCCTTAATTGGATCATTTGAGTAGCCAGCACACCTGTGCAGGTAGGGCATGACATGATAGGCAGCTGCCTTGATAGCGGGTGGGTGCTGAATGTTCCTAATTGACAAAATAAGATTAATGCTTATGAAGAAATATAAAATCTCATCCCTTCCCCAATATCGCGCCACACCCCTACCCCTTAATTCCCTGGTTGAACTTGATGGACATATGTCTTTTTTCGACCGTACTAACTATGTAACTATGTAACATAACATGGGGGGGGGGGGGTCTCCTGGCTGTTCACACAGGTGTGTCATTGCTGTACATTGACCATGCATTGCTTCTGTGGTATTGCAAAGGCAAAGACAAATGCTTCCAGCCATCCATTGCACTAATGGATTGGTCATCAGCTGGCTGTCTATGTCCCGCATCAATATAGACCAAAGTACAGAGGGTTAGGCTATGCTATTGTGCACCTACCTGATGCATCAGAAGGTGCGAGGCCCTTGCTAAATTCTGTGCACAGACTTTGAGATCTATACTTTAGACTGTATCTAAACCTGCTCCAACATGGACTGACATTCTGGCCTACTTTCAGCCGATGCGACTTGTCTGTCGCTGAACAGTCGCTTTTTATGTATTCAGCACCTATGTATAATGTTGTAAAAATGCTCTAGAAGCTAAAGTCGCAGAAATGTCACACATATTTGGCCTGCAACTTTCTGTGCGACAAATTCAGACAGGAAAAATCAGTATAAATCCTTAGAAAATTATCCCCCAGTGTCTCCATCTGCTGGCGGTATTGAATAAGCATTGCTGCACTGATGGGGTATGCATTAGACGAAAAAAAAGAAGAAAAAGAAGAATAATACGCCCAGAAAAGAGGCGAAAAGGAGAAAAACGTAAAAAAACGTGAAAAAAAAGTAAGAGGAAGAGAAGGGAAAAAAAGGTGGAAATGGGTTTAAAAGTGATTTCGGCGGAGAAATATATATATATATATATATATATATATATATATATATATATATACGCGCACACACACACATATATATAAACGTATTCTCCGTTGAGATATTGCAGCCGCTGCTGTGTCCAGGCCCAGGAGCCTTAGCACTGTGCTGTGATGTCACTCAATACCACTGACATCACTAGGTGTAAACAACATCTCTCCTTTGCTGTGTATGTGACTATGGAGCTGTTTGGTGATGTCGTCTATTATGGCCTTCATAGAAGCAACAGGAGATTGTTGCATCCATCTAGAACCCTCAGAACTACAGTGCTATGATGTCACTCACTTCCACAGGCCTTGCAGAGTGTAAACAACAACAACCCAGCTTTGTTGTGTATGTAACCATAGGGATTTGTGATGTCACCTAGAACCTTCACAGCAGCGACAGCTTTATGAGGAGCATCAGCACTGCTCTGCCTGAGCAGAACCATCACCGCCATAGGTTGTCAAATAACCCGGATTTAACCCACACAGGTAAGTCCAATGGGGTGCAGGCATGTCCTCTATGCTTACAGCTTCCCGTGGGTGTTGGTTTGATACCGTTTGGGGACAGCCAAGGAGGCATCTGCAGGCAACAAAGGTAGGTGTGTGCTTGTGTGTGTGTTTCCTATGCAGATCCTAAGCCCAGTGTCACATGCAAGTAGGAGGAGTAAGAAGGGTTCCTGGCAAATCCGGGTTATGGATTGCATTTAAAAAGGCCCCGTGGGAGTGCAATGGGCCCCTGTCTTGCTGCTTAGCAATAATGGTATGGGTTTAGGTTCTGCTGTGTGTACTGGTGGTTGACTGCCCCCCAGCCCAGAGTGTGCATGGAAAATTGTCTGGCAGCCTCCCTGACAGCAAGCAGTGATAGTGCCCATGAAGGGGACCTTGTTGGGCCCGCCCCTTTCACGGTTATCGCTTCTCGGCCTTTTGGCTAAGATCAAGTGTAGTATCTGTTCTTATCAGTTTAATATCTGATACGTCCCCTATCTGGGGACCATATATTAAATGGATTTTTGAGAACGGGGGCCGATTTCGAAGCTTGCTTCCGTCGCCCTATGCATTGACCCGATATGGCAGTATCTTCGGGTACAGTGCACCACCCCCTTACAGGGTTAAAAAGAAAGATTCCTACTTTCATTGCTACCTGCTTGCTGGCTAGCCAGCTAGCCAGCCCTGTGGGCCTTGCTGCTGCAGCCAAAAAACAAAAGGTGGTGCTGCTGCTGCTGCTTCTGCTGCTTCTGCTTGTGTCTGGCCGCTGTTGGAGCGTCCAGGCACAGGACTTCTGCTGCTGCTGACTAAATGGCCTCCTTAATTGGATCATTTGAGTAGCCAGCACACCTGTGCAGGTAGGGCATGACATGATAGGCAGCTGCCTTGATAGCGGGTGGGTGCTGAATGTTCCTAATTGACAAAATAAGATTAATGCTTATGAAGAAATATAAAATCTCATCCCTTCCCCAATATCGCGCCACACCCCTACCCCTTAATTCCCTGGTTGAACTTGATGGACATATGTCTTTTTTCGACCGTACTAACTATGTAACTATGTAACATAACATGGGGGGGGGGGGGGGGGGGTCTCCTGGCTGTTCACACAGGTGTGTCATTGCTGTACATTGACCATGCATTGCTTCTGTGGTATTGCAAAGGCAAAGACAAATGCTTCCAGCCATCCATTGCACTAATGGATTGGTCATCAGCTGGCTGTCTATGTCCCGCATCAATATAGACCAAAGTACAGAGGGTTAGGCTATGCTATTGTGCACCTACCTGATGCATCAGAAGGTGCGAGGCCCTTGCTAAATTCTGTGCACAGACTTTGAGATCTATACTTTAGACTGTATCTAAACCTGCTCCAACATGGACTGACATTCTGGCCTACTTTCAGCCGATGCGACTTGTCTGTCGCTGAACAGTCGCTTTTTATGTATTCAGCACCTATGTATAATGTTGTAAAAATGCTCTAGAAGCTAAAGTCGCAGAAATGTCACACATATTTGGCCTGCAACTTTCTGTGCGACAAATTCAGACAGGAAAAATCAGTATAAATCCTTAGAAAATTATCCCCCAGTGTCTCCATCTGCTGGCGGTATTGAATAAGCATTGCTGCACTGATGGGGTATGCATTAGACGAAAAAAAAGAAGAAAAAGAAGAATAATACGCCCAGAAAAGAGGCGAAAAGGAGAAAAACGTAAAAAAACGTGAAAAAAAAGTAAGAGGAAGAGAAGGGAAAAAAAGGTGGAAATGGGTTTAAAAGTGATTTCGGCGGAGAAATATATATATATATATATATATATATATATATATATATATATATACGCGCACACACACACATATATATAAACGTATTCTCCGTTGAGATATTGCAGCCGCTGCTGTGTCCAGGCCCAGGAGCCTTAGCACTGTGCTGTGATGTCACTCAATACCACTGACATCACTAGGTGTAAACAACATCTCTCCTTTGCTGTGTATGTGACTATGGAGCTGTTTGGTGATGTCGTCTATTATGGCCTTCATAGAAGCAACAGGAGATTGTTGCATCCATCTAGAACCCTCAGAACTACAGTGCTATGATGTCACTCACTTCCACAGGCCTTGCAGAGTGTAAACAACAACAACCCAGCTTTGTTGTGTATGTAACCATAGGGATTTGTGATGTCACCTAGAACCTTCACAGCAGCGACAGCTTTATGAGGAGCATCAGCACTGCTCTGCCTGAGCAGAACCATCACCGCCATAGGTTGTCAAATAACCCGGATTTAACCCACACAGGTAAGTCCAATGGGGTGCAGGCATGTCCTCTATGCTTACAGCTTCCCGTGGGTGTTGGTTTGATACCGTTTGGGGACAGCCAAGGAGGCATCTGCAGGCAACAAAGGTAGGTGTGTGCTTGTGTGTGTGTTTCCTATGCAGATCCTAAGCCCAGTGTCACATGCAAGTAGGAGGAGTAAGAAGGGTTCCTGGCAAATCCGGGTTATGGATTGCATTTAAAAAGGCCCCGTGGGAGTGCAATGGGCCCCTGTCTTGCTGCTTAGCAATAATGGTATGGGTTTAGGTTCTGCTGTGTGTACTGGTGGTTGACTGCCCCCCAGCCCAGAGTGTGCATGGAAAATTGTCTGGCAGCCTCCCTGACAGCAAGCAGTGATAGTGCCCATGAAGGGGACCTTGTTGGGCCCGCCCCTTTCACGGTTATCGCTTCTCGGCCTTTTGGCTAAGATCAAGTGTAGTATCTGTTCTTATCAGTTTAATATCTGATACGTCCCCTATCTGGGGACCATATATTAAATGGATTTTTGAGAACGGGGGCCGATTTCGAAGCTTGCTTCCGTCGCCCTATGCATTGACCCGATATGGCAGTATCTTCGGGTACAGTGCACCACCCCCTTACAGGGTTAAAAAGAAAGATTCCTACTTTCATTGCTACCTGCTTGCTGGCTAGCCAGCTAGCCAGCCCTGTGGGCCTTGCTGCTGCAGCCAAAAAACAAAAGGTGGTGCTGCTGCTGCTGCTTCTGCTGCTTCTGCTTGTGTCTGGCCGCTGTTGGAGCGTCCAGGCACAGGACTTCTGCTGCTGCTGACTAAATGGCCTCCTTAATTGGATCATTTGAGTAGCCAGCACACCTGTGCAGGTAGGGCATGACATGATAGGCAGCTGCCTTGATAGCGGGTGGGTGCTGAATGTTCCTAATTGACAAAATAAGATTAATGCTTATGAAGAAATATAAAATCTCATCCCTTCCCCAATATCGCGCCACACCCCTACCCCTTAATTCCCTGGTTGAACTTGATGGACATATGTCTTTTTTCGACCGTACTAACTATGTAACTATGTAACATAACATGGGGGGGGGGGGGGGTCTCCTGGCTGTTCACACAGGTGTGTCATTGCTGTACATTGACCATGCATTGCTTCTGTGGTATTGCAAAGGCAAAGACAAATGCTTCCAGCCATCCATTGCACTAATGGATTGGTCATCAGCTGGCTGTCTATGTCCCGCATCAATATAGACCAAAGTACAGAGGGTTAGGCTATGCTATTGTGCACCTACCTGATGCATCAGAAGGTGCGAGGCCCTTGCTAAATTCTGTGCACAGACTTTGAGATCTATACTTTAGACTGTATCTAAACCTGCTCCAACATGGACTGACATTCTGGCCTACTTTCAGCCGATGCGACTTGTCTGTCGCTGAACAGTCGCTTTTTATGTATTCAGCACCTATGTATAATGTTGTAAAAATGCTCTAGAAGCTAAAGTCGCAGAAATGTCACACATATTTGGCCTGCAACTTTCTGTGCGACAAATTCAGACAGGAAAAATCAGTATAAATCCTTAGAAAATTATCCCCCAGTGTCTCCATCTGCTGGCGGTATTGAATAAGCATTGCTGCACTGATGGGGTATGCATTAGACGAAAAAAAAGAAGAAAAAGAAGAATAATACGCCCAGAAAAGAGGCGAAAAGGAGAAAAACGTAAAAAAACGTGAAAAAAAAGTAAGAGGAAGAGAAGGGAAAAAAAGGTGGAAATGGGTTTAAAAGTGATTTCGGCGGAGAAATATATATATATATATATATATATATATATATATATATATATATGCGCACACACACACATAGATATAAACGTATTCTCCGTTGAGATATTGCAGCCGCTGCTGTGTCCAGGCCCAGGAGCCTTAGCACTGTGCTGTGATGTCACTCAATACCACTGACATCACTAGGTGTAAACAACATCTCTCCTTTGCTGTGTATGTGACTATGGAGCTGTTTGGTGATGTCGTCTATTATGGCCTTCATAGAAGCAACAGGAGATTGTTGCATCCATCTAGAACCCTCAGAACTACAGTGCTATGATGTCACTCACTTCCACAGGCCTTGCAGAGTGTAAACAACAACAACCCAGCTTTGTTGTGTATGTAACCATAGGGATTTGTGATGTCACCTAGAACCTTCACAGCAGCGACAGCTTTATGAGGAGCATCAGCACTGCTCTGCCTGAGCAGAACCATCACCGCCATAGGTTGTCAAATAACCCGGATTTAACCCACACAGGTAAGTCCAATGGGGTGCAGGCATGTCCTCTATGCTTACAGCTTCCCGTGGGTGTTGGTTTGATACCGTTTGGGGACAGCCAAGGAGGCATCTGCAGGCAACAAAGGTAGGTGTGTGCTTGTGTGTGTGTTTCCTATGCAGATCCTAAGCCCAGTGTCACATGCAAGTAGGAGGAGTAAGAAGGGTTCCTGGCAAATCCGGGTTATGGATTGCATTTAAAAAGGCCCCGTGGGAGTGCAATGGGCCCCTGTCTTGCTGCTTAGCAATAATGGTATGGGTTTAGGTTCTGCTGTGTGTACTGGTGGTTGACTGCCCCCCAGCCCAGAGTGTGCATGGAAAATTGTCTGGCAGCCTCCCTGACAGCAAGCAGTGATAGTGCCCATGAAGGGGACCTTGTTGGGCCCGCCCCTTTCACGGTTATCGCTTCTCGACCTTTTGGCTAAGATCAAGTGTAGTATCTGTTCTTATCAGTTTAATATCTGATACGTCCCCTATCTGGGGACCATATATTAAATGGATTTTTGAGAACGGGGGCCGATTTCGAAGCTTGCTTCCGTCGCCCTATGCATTGACCCGATATGGCAGTATCTTCGGGTACAGTGCACCACCCCCTTACAGGGTTAAAAAGAAAGATTCCTACTTTCATTGCTACCTGCTTGCTGGCTAGCCAGCTAGCCAGCCCTGTGGGCCTTGCTGCTGCAGCCAAAAAACAAAAGGTGGTGCTGCTGCTGCTGCTTCTGCTGCTTCTGCTTGTGTCTGGCCGCTGTTGGAGCGTCCAGGCACAGGACTTCTGCTGCTGCTGACTAAATGGCCTCCTTAATTGGATCATTTGAGTAGCCAGCACACCTGTGCAGGTAGGGCATGACATGATAGGCAGCTGCCTTGATAGCGGGTGGGTGCTGAATGTTCCTAATTGACAAAATAAGATTAATGCTTATGAAGAAATATAAAATCTCATCCCTTCCCCAATATCGCGCCACACCCCTACCCCTTAATTCCCTGGTTGAACTTGATGGACATATGTCTTTTTTCGACCGTACTAACTATGTAACTATGTAACATAACATGGGGGGGGGGGGGGTCTCCTGGCTGTTCACACAGGTGTGTCATTGCTGTACATTGACCATGCATTGCTTCTGTGGTATTGCAAAGGCAAAGACAAATGCTTCCAGCCATCCATTGCACTAATGGATTGGTCATCAGCTGGCTGTCTATGTCCCGCATCAATATAGACCAAAGTACAGAGGGTTAGGCTATGCTATTGTGCACCTACCTGATGCATCAGAAGGTGCGAGGCCCTTGCTAAATTCTGTGCACAGACTTTGAGATCTATACTTTAGACTGTATCTAAACCTGCTCCAACATGGACTGACATTCTGGCCTACTTTCAGCCGATGCGACTTGTCTGTCGCTGAACAGTCGCTTTTTATGTATTCAGCACCTATGTATAATGTTGTAAAAATGCTCTAGAAGCTAAAGTCGCAGAAATGTCACACATATTTGGCCTGCAACTTTCTGTGCGACAAATTCAGACAGGAAAAATCTGTATAAATCCTTAGAAAATTATCCCCCAGTGTCTCCATCTGCTGGCGGTATTGAATAAGCATTGCTGCACTGATGGGGTATGCATTAGACGAAAAAAAAGAAGAAAAAGAAGAATAATACGCCCAGAAAAGAGGCGAAAAGGAGAAAAACGTAAAAAAACGTGAAAAAAAAGTAAGAGGAAGAGAAGGGAAAAAAAGGTGGAAATGGGTTTAAAAGTGATTTCGGCGGAGAAATATATATATATATATATATATATATATATATATATATATATACGCGCACACACACACATATATATAAACGTATTCTCCGTTGAGATATTGCAGCCGCTGCTGTGTCCAGGCCCAGGAGCCTTAGCACTGTGCTGTGATGTCACTCAATACCACTGACATCACTAGGTGTAAACAACATCTCTCCTTTGCTGTGTATGTGACTATGGAGCTGTTTGGTGATGTCGTCTATTATGGCCTTCATAGAAGCAACAGGAGATTGTTGCATCCATCTAGAACCCTCAGAACTACAGTGCTATGATGTCACTCACTTCCACAGGCCTTGCAGAGTGTAAACAACAACAACCCAGCTTTGTTGTGTATGTAACCATAGGGATTTGTGATGTCACCTAGAACCTTCACAGCAGCGACAGCTTTATGAGGAGCATCAGCACTGCTCTGCCTGAGCAGAACCATCACCGCCATAGGTTGTCAAATAACCCGGATTTAACCCACACAGGTAAGTCCAATGGGGTGCAGGCATGTCCTCTATGCTTACAGCTTCCCGTGGGTGTTGGTTTGATACCGTTTGGGGACAGCCAAGGAGGCATCTGCAGGCAACAAAGGTAGGTGTGTGCTTGTGTGTGTGTTTCCTATGCAGATCCTAAGCCCAGTGTCACATGCAAGTAGGAGGAGTAAGAAGGGTTCCTGGCAAATCCGGGTTATGGATTGCATTTAAAAAGGCCCCGTGGGAGTGCAATGGGCCCCTGTCTTGCTGCTTAGCAATAATGGTATGGGTTTAGGTTCTGCTGTGTGTACTGGTGGTTGACTGCCCCCCAGCCCAGAGTGTGCATGGAAAATTGTCTGGCAGCCTCCCTGACAGCAAGCAGTGATAGTGCCCATGAAGGGGACCTTGTTGGGCCCGCCCCTTTCACGGTTATCGCTTCTCGGCCTTTTGGCTAAGATCAAGTGTAGTATCTGTTCTTATCAGTTTAATATCTGATACGTCCCCTATCTGGGGACCATATATTAAATGGATTTTTGAGAACGGGGGCCGATTTCGAAGCTTGCTTCCGTCGCCCTATGCATTGACCCGATATGGCAGTATCTTCGGGTACAGTGCACCACCCCCTTACAGGGTTAAAAAGAAAGATTCCTACTTTCATTGCTACCTGCTTGCTGGCTAGCCAGCTAGCCAGCCCTGTGGGCCTTGCTGCTGCAGCCAAAAAACAAAAGGTGGTGCTGCTGCTGCTGCTTCTGCTGCTTCTGCTTGTGTCTGGCCGCTGTTGGAGCGTCCAGGCACAGGACTTCTGCTGCTGCTGACTAAATGGCCTCCTTAATTGGATCATTTGAGTAGCCAGCACACCTGTGCAGGTAGGGCATGACATGATAGGCAGCTGCCTTGATAGCGGGTGGGTGCTGAATGTTCCTAATTGACAAAATAAGATTAATGCTTATGAAGAAATATAAAATCTCATCCCTTCCCCAATATCGCGCCACACCCCTACCCCTTAATTCCCTGGTTGAACTTGATGGACATATGTCTTTTTTCGACCGTACTAACTATGTAACTATGTAACATAACATGGGGGGGGGGGGGGTCTCCTGGCTGTTCACACAGGTGTGTCATTGCTGTACATTGACCATGCATTGCTTCTGTGGTATTGCAAAGGCAAAGACAAATGCTTCCAGCCATCCATTGCACTAATGGATTGGTCATCAGCTGGCTGTCTATGTCCCGCATCAATATAGACCAAAGTACAGAGGGTTAGGCTATGCTATTGTGCACCTACCTGATGCATCAGAAGGTGCGAGGCCCTTGCTAAATTCTGTGCACAGACTTTGAGATCTATACTTTAGACTGTATCTAAACCTGCTCCAACATGGACTGACATTCTGGCCTACTTTCAGCCGCTGCGACTTGTCTGTCGCTGAACAGTCGCTTTTTATGTATTCAGCACCTATGTATAATGTTGTAAAAATGCTCTAGAAGCTAAAGTCGCAGAAATGTCACACATATTTGGCCTGCAACTTTCTGTGCGACAAATTCAGACAGGAAAAATCAGTATAAATCCTTAGAAAATTATCCCCCAGTGTCTCCATCTGCTGGCGGTATTGAATAAGCATTGCTGCACTGATGGGGTATGCATTAGACGAAAAAAAAGAAGAAAAAGAAGAATAATACGCCCAGAAAAGAGGCGAAAAGGAGAAAAACGTAAAAAAACGTGAAAAAAAAGTAAGAGGAAGAGAAGGGAAAAAAAGGTGGAAATGGGTTTAAAAGTGATTTCGGCGGAGAAATATATATATATATATATATATATATATATATATATACGCGCACACACACACATATATATAAACGTATTCTCCGTTGAGATATTGCAGCCGCTGCTGTGTCCAGGCCCAGGAGCCTTAGCACTGTGCTGTGATGTCACTCAATACCACTGACATCACTAGGTGTAAACAACATCTCTCCTTTGCTGTGTATGTGACTATGGAGCTGTTTGGTGATGTCGTCTATTATGGCCTTCATAGAAGCAACAGGAGATTGTTGCATCCATCTAGAACCCTCAGAACTACAGTGCTATGATGTCACTCACTTCCACAGGCCTTGCAGAGTGTAAACAACAACAACCCAGCTTTGTTGTGTATGTAACCATAGGGATTTGTGATGTCACCTAGAACCTTCACAGCAGCGACAGCTTTATGAGGAGCATCAGCACTGCTCTGCCTGAGCAGAACCATCACCGCCATAGGTTGTCAAATAACCCGGATTTAACCCACACAGGTAAGTCCAATGGGGTGCAGGCATGTCCTCTATGCTTACAGCTTCCCGTGGGTGTTGGTTTGATACCGTTTGGGGACAGCCAAGGAGGCATCTGCAGGCAACAAAGGTAGGTGTGTGCTTGTGTGTGTGTTTCCTATGCAGATCCTAAGCCCAGTGTCACATGCAAGTAGGAGGAGTAAGAAGGGTTCCTGGCAAATCCGGGTTATGGATTGCATTTAAAAAGGCCCCGTGGGAGTGCAATGGGCCCCTGTCTTGCTGCTTAGCAATAATGGTATGGGTTTAGGTTCTGCTGTGTGTACTGGTGGTTGACTGCCCCCCAGCCCAGAGTGTGCATGGAAAATTGTCTGGCAGCCTCCCTGACAGCAAGCAGTGATAGTGCCCATGAAGGGGACCTTGTTGGGCCCGCCCCTTTCACGGTTATCGCTTCTCGGCCTTTTGGCTAAGATCAAGTGTAGTATCTGTTCTTATCAGTTTAATATCTGATACGTCCCCTATCTGGGGACCATATATTAAATGGATTTTTGAGAACGGGGGCCGATTTCGAAGCTTGCTTCCGTCGCCCTATGCATTGACCCGATATGGCAGTATCTTCGGGTACAGTGCACCACCCCCTTACAGGGTTAAAAAGAAAGATTCCTACTTTCATTGCTACCTGCTTGCTGGCTAGCCAGCTAGCCAGCCCTGTGGGCCTTGCTGCTGCAGCCAAAAAACAAAAGGTGGTGCTGCTGCTGCTGCTTCTGCTGCTTCTGCTGCTTCTGCTTGTGTCTGGCCGCTGTTGGAGCGTCCAGGCACAGGACTTCTGCTGCTGCTGACTAAATGGCCTCCTTAATTGGATCATTTGAGTAGCCAGCACACCTGTGCAGGTAGGGCATGACATGATAGGCAGCTGCCTTGATAGCGGGTGGGTGCTGAATGTTCCTAATTGACAAAATAAGATTAATGCTTATGAAGAAATATAAAATCTCATCCCTTCCCCAATATCGCGCCACACCCCTACCCCTTAATTCCCTGGTTGAACTTGATGGACATATGTCTTTTTTCGACCGTACTAACTATGTAACTATGTAACATAACATGGGGGGGGGGGGGGGGGTCTCCTGGCTGTTCACACAGGTGTGTCATTGCTGTACATTGACCATGCATTGCTTCTGTGGTATTGCAAAGGCAAAGACAAATGCTTCCAGCCATCCATTGCACTAATGGATTGGTCATCAGCTGGCTGTCTATGTCCCGCATCAATATAGACCAAAGTACAGAGGGTTAGGCTATGCTATTGTGCACCTACCTGATGCATCAGAAGGTGCGAGGCCCTTGCTAAATTCTGTGCACAGACTTTGAGATCTATACTTTAGACTGTATCTAAACCTGCTCCAACATGGACTGACATTCTGGCCTACTTTCAGCCGATGCGACTTGTCTGTCGCTGAACAGTCGCTTTTTATGTATTCAGCACCTATGTATAATGTTGTAAAAATGCTCTAGAAGCTAAAGTCGCAGAAATGTCACACATATTTGGCCTGCAACTTTCTGTGCGACAAATTCAGACAGGAAAAATCAGTATAAATCCTTAGAAAATTATCCCCCAGTGTCTCCATCTGCTGGCGGTATTGAATAAGCATTGCTGCACTGATGGGGTATGCATTAGACGAAAAAAAAGAAGAAAAAGAAGAATAATACGCCCAGAAAAGAGGCGAAAAGGAGAAAAACGTAAAAAAACGTGAAAAAAAAGTAAGAGGAAGAGAAGGGAAAAAAAGGTGGAAATGGGTTTAAAAGTGATTTCGGCGGAGAAATATATATATATATATATATATATATATATATATATATATATACGCGCACACACACACATATATATAAACGTATTCTCCGTTGAGATATTGCAGCCGCTGCTGTGTCCAGGCCCAGGAGCCTTAGCACTGTGCTGTGATGTCACTCAATACCACTGACATCACTAGGTGTAAACAACATCTCTCCTTTGCTGTGTATGTGACTATGGAGCTGTTTGGTGATGTCGTCTATTATGGCCTTCATAGAAGCAACAGGAGATTGTTGCATCCATCTAGAACCCTCAGAACTACAGTGCTATGATGTCACTCACTTCCACAGGCCTTGCAGAGTGTAAACAACAACAACCCAGCTTTGTTGTGTATGTAACCATAGGGATTTGTGATGTCACCTAGAACCTTCACAGCAGCGACAGCTTTATGAGGAGCATCAGCACTGCTCTGCCTGAGCAGAACCATCACCGCCATAGGTTGTCAAATAACCCGGATTTAACCCACACAGGTAAGTCCAATGGGGTGCAGGCATGTCCTCTATGCTTACAGCTTCCCGTGGGTGTTGGTTTGATACCGTTTGGGGACAGACAAGGAGGCATCTGCAGGCAACAAAGGTAGGTGTGTGCTTGTGTGTGTGTTTCCTATGCAGATCCTAAGCCCAGTGTCACATGCAAGTAGGAGGAGTAAGAAGGGTTCCTGGCAAATCCGGGTTATGGATTGCATTTAAAAAGGCCCCGTGGGAGTGCAATGGGCCCCTGTCTTGCTGCTTAGCAATAATGGTATGGGTTTAGGTTCTGCTGTGTGTACTGGTGGTTGACTGCCCCCCAGCCCAGAGTGTGCATGGAAAATTGTCTGGCAGCCTCCCTGACAGCAAGCAGTGATAGTGCCCATGAAGGGGACCTTGTTGGGCCCGCCCCTTTCACGGTTATCGCTTCTCGGCCTTTTGGCTAGATCAAGTGTCTGGTCAGGAGGATCCTGGGAGTTTGTCCTACCTTTTTCAAGGGGGGCTGCTACGAGGAACCGAAAAGGCGATCGACAAGATGGGTGTTCGCATCCGTTACCTTACATCCGGTGAAACGCGGATTCGTTTTTCCTTTCGCTTTGATGTTGATGAAGACAAGCAAGAACTCGTCCAACTTTCTTATTTTGTGAAAGAAACTCTCTACAAGCTTCTTGGGGTGAAGAAAGAGAACATCGTCTGTCTCAGAGATCCTCGGAAGGGCAGCTTCATCCTAACTCTGGACTCTGCTTATGCATGCCAGAATCTTTTTGAGAAGCTGAAAAGCAATCAAGACCTTGCTGAGCTTGATGGGATCACGGTCACAGTGTTGTATACTGGAGGCGATATTCCTCTAGTTGTGTGTATGCACAATCCCTTTGTGACTGTGTCCCATATTGAACTCTTTTTGGGGAAATACTGCAGTTCTGTTAAGTATTCCCATAAGGTGATGAATTCAGAAGACCTATGGACGGGGAAACATAAGTTTTTTGTGAAAATGAAGGAGGATGCTACTGGCATTGGAGGGTTGTGTCATCCACCCTCCAACTTTTCTATCGGTCGGGATAAGGGCTATTTGTTTTATCCCGAGATGCCTACTTTTTGTAGGAAATGTAAGAAATTCGGACATACTATGGAAGTTTGCACGGACACTACAGTTCGCTGTGGTCGGTGCAATCAAGAAGGCCATGTTTCTAAGGACTGTGCTAAAATCGTCTGCAACATTTGTGGTGAAGAAGGCCATGCCTTTAAAGATTGCAGTCTCCGTTCCAGTGTAGCTAGATCGTGGGCTGACCGTGTAGCGGGGAGAGTGGGTGTAGTGCAAGCTGAAGTACCACCTGCGAAAGCACCCCAGCGGTCTGAGGCGCCTTCAGAAAAGCCGGCTGTAACTTCTGATGTCGTGGCAGAGCTTATGGACCATTCTGCTGCTGTGCCTGAGACAGAGGGGAGACCTTCTGTGGAGGGTTCTGGCGGTGAAGGGTCACTAGTGAGCAGTGAAGCCATGGAGGTTGGCGTGAAGGAGATCAAGCGGAAGAAGGAACTCGGAGATGAGCCACAACTTGGCATCAAACGGCCTGTCAAAAAAAGCTCAGACGAATGTGAGGACAGTCAACATGCATGGAGGCCTTCTATAAGATCAGCGTCCGATCCAAAAAATATCAAAGAGTTCGAAAGCCCGGAGTCACCTGTGGGTTTCATATCGGACTCAAACTCCAGTAGCGAATAGCTTCCTTAAAGTGCTCCTCTCTTAATGTGAGAGGTCTAAAGAGCCCTACGAGAAGGGCTGCTTTGTTTCGTTTTTTAGAGACCTTGGACTCTTCTCTGTTCTTTTTACAAGAATGTGGAATTGAACATAGTCCAAATTATGAGGACCTTTGTCGTGGCTGGACTTTGGGACCATCGGTCTGGTCGGGTGACAATCTGAACAGATCTTCAGGTGTTGGGATCTTGTTTAGAGGTTCAGATGTACAAGTTTTGTCCTTCTTAGAAATTATACCTGGTAGAGCGCTATTAGTTAATATTAAGTACAATGGCTCGGAGATTAAGCTTTTTAACATCTATGCTTCTCCTGAAAAAAATGAGAGAGCCGACTTGATTAATGATATTCAGGCTTTTATCCCAGGTTCAACACCTATTTTAATGGCTGGAGATTTTAATTGTTGTATGAGTGGTGATCATCGTGAGAGTGGAAGTGTGCATGTCAGAGTGGATAAAACAGAGAAACAGATTAAGAGTATGACTGAGGATTTTAACTTTACCGATGTCTGGAGGAGAAAATACCCAGACGACCCTGGTTACACATGGGAAAATAATGTCTGCAAATCCAGGATTGATTTTGTTTTTTTATCGGAAAGTTTTAATCTAGTTGATGTTTCTCTTTTATCGAATATTTTCTCTGATCATAAGTTATTATATGCACATGTCACTTTACCTGGCCTAGAGAAAGGCAGAGGCGTTTGGAAGCTCAACACTACTTTATTAGAGGACATGAAAACAAAAAATGATTTTATTGCTACTTATAACAAATGGAGATTGCGTCAATCCCAATATAAAAATATTTTGGATTGGTGGGAGGATGTTAAAAAGTGGACTAAACAGTTTTTTATCCGTGTGGGCATCCAAAAGGCTAAGGAGAAAAAGTTATGGTTTAAAACGTTAAACACTAAAATCCAAACATATTATAAACTAAAGCAAGCCGGGCTTGAGATGGATGATGTTATTGCTCAGACAAAGAATGAAATAAAAAATGCCATTAGTCAAAAAGGAAAAGAAATGATTTTTAATAGCAAGGTGCAATGTCTGGAGAATGATGAAAAGTGTTCGAGATTCTTTTTTAAGAAGGTGGTGGGAAAGAAAGAAATGATATCTGTAATAGAAGGGAAGATAACTAATGAAGAGATGTTGCGAGAAGCACAAGTATTTTATCAGGAGCTTTTTAATAAAAAAGATATTGATATTTCCTTTACTAATGATGTTTTAGATACCTTGGATTCAAAACTTGACAAAACTGACCAAGAGGGCCTTTGTGATGAAATCTTTTTACCTGAACTTTTAAGCACTTTTAAGAGTTTTTTAAATGGTAAAACACCTGGTTCGGATGGGTTGCCAGTTGAATTTTATCTGTGTTTTTGGTCCATTTTAAAAGATGATCTTTTAGGTATTTTTAACTGTGCTTTTAAATCTGAGATTTTACCTGCGTCCTGGAGAGATGGTGTTGTTACTCTGATTTTTAAAAAAGGAGACATCTCTAAATTAGAAAATTGGAGGCCTATTACCCTGCTAAATACAGACTATAAGGTTTTAGCAAAAATTTTAGCAAATAGGCTCAAGCAGGTAATTGCTAAGGTTATACACAGTGACCAAGTATGCGGAGTACCTGGAAGGAAAATAAGTGATCATCTAAACCTTGTAAAAGATGTTTTATGGTATCAGAAACAATGTGATCAGAAATTGGCAATTTTATCCTTGGATTTTCAAAAGGCTTATGACCGTGTTTCTCATGATTTTTTATGGTTGGTTTTAAAGAAAATGAATTTTCCTGATTTTATTGTTGGAAAAATTGCACTTTTATATAAAAACTGTTTTAGTCGTATTTTAATTAACGGTTTTTTATCCCAAGAGGTATGTTTACAGTCTGGGGTGAAACAAGGGTGCCCCCTATCACCCATTCTTTTCATATGTGCAATAGAACCTCTGTTGAATGTTTTGAGAAAAGATAAGCTCATTAGAGGAGTGCCAATCCCTGGAAGTGGAGGACAGAGCGTAAAGACGATAGCATACATGGATGATGTTAATATTCTATGTTCAGATGAACCATCCCTGAAACGTGCTATCAGACAGACAGAATTTTTTTGTGAGGGCTCTGGCTTCAAATTAAATAAAAATAAATCTGATTGCTTTGCAATAGGGAATTGGGGCAATACGGAGGTGAATGTGCAATATGATAAAATCAAAATCTTGGGTGTCATCTTTGACAATGAAAATAATGGAGAGGAAAGCTGGTCCATCGTCAAAGAGAAAGTGCAAAAGAAAATAAGTTTTTGGAAAATGAGGAAATTAACAATAGAAGGAAAAGTACTGATAATGAAAGCTTTGTTGCTACCTATCATGCTATATTTAAGCTTGGTTTTCCCACCGAGTGAACGCACCTTAAAGTTTTTAAACAAGATTTGCTTTCATTTTTTATGGGGGTCTAAAATGGATAAACTCAGAAGAGATGTAATGATGAAGACAAAGAAATTGGGGGGTAAGGATGTGCCTGATTTAAAAAGGTTTTTATATATTCACTTTTTTTCTATGTGTTTTAATGGCTTGCAAAGAAACTGTTATTGGTCTTATTTTTTAAAATATGCTGCAGGTCACATTTTTAGAAAAAGAAAGTGGATAACCTTACCTTTAACGTCCCCAATCTTATTTATTCCCCCAGCGCACTATGTGGTTTTAGAAAAGATTATTCGTATTTATGGCATTGCTAATTTTAGTCAAGAAATTTGTAGTAATGCACGAAAATTAGTTCCTGAAATCAGGAAGATAGAACAGATTTGCTTAATATCTAATTATTCCACTGAGAAATCTCTAAGAGTTTGGAGGATGGTGAATATGGGATTCTTATCTAATGACTTAAAAGATCTGGCCTGGCAGATAGCACATCGATGTTTGCCTACCAGAGAATTCCAACACAGAAGAGGATTGTGTCGTAGTGCAAAGTGCCCGAGAATGGGGTGTCCTAGTGAGGAAACAGTTTTTCACATTTTTTGGAACTGTTTTTACGCCCAAGAGATATGGCATTTGATAGGACCCTTACTAAAATTCATTTCTGATCTTAATTTTTTAAATCATGAAGTTATTTTATATGGATTTTATAATGTTTTATCTGTGGAGAAGTCTCGGGTTTTGTGGATTAGTATAAATTGTATTAAAATTGCACTATGGAAGACGAGGAATATTCTTCTTTTTAAAAGAGACACTATTACCTCTAAAGATTGTGTTCGCCTAGCTCTTAGTGAGATGTATGTTTTCTATTTATTGGATAAAAAAAGATTAGGTCACAAAGTGGCTAAAAGTCTTTGGAATCTACATCTGTGGAATATGCTTTTAGCAGACTAAGTGTAATCTGGACTGCGTAAGGTCTTTTAGTCTAAGAATATTATATCTAAAAGTAAAAAATCTGTTCTTATCAGTTTAATATCTGATACGTCCCCTATCTGGGGACCATATATTAAATGGATTTTTGAGAACGGGGGCCGATTTCGAAGCTTGCTTCCGTCGCCCTATGCATTGACCCGATATGGCAGTATCTTCGGGTACAGTGCACCACCCCCTTACAGGGTTAAAAAGAAAGATTCCTACTTTCATTGCTACCTGCTTGCTGGCTAGCCAGCTAGCCAGCCCTGTGGGCCTTGCTGCTGCAGCCAAAAAACAAAAGGTGGTGCTGCTGCTGCTGCTTCTGCTGCTTCTGCTTGTGTCTGGCCGCTGTTGGAGCGTCCAGGCACAGGACTTCTGCTGCTGCTGACTAAATGGCCTCCTTAATTGGATCATTTGAGTAGCCAGCACACCTGTGCAGGTAGGGCATGACATGATAGGCAGCTGCCTTGATAGCGGGTGGGTGCTGAATGTTCCTAATTGACAAAATAAGATTAATGCTTATGAAGAAATATAAAATCTCATCCCTTCCCCAATATCGCGCCACACCCCTACCCCTTAATTCCCTGGTTGAACTTGATGGACATATGTCTTTTTTCGACCGTACTAACTATGTAACTATGTAACATAACATGGGGGGGGGGGGGGGGGGGGTCTCCTGGCTGTTCACACAGGTGTGTCATTGCTGTACATTGACCATGCATTGCTTCTGTGGTATTGCAAAGGCAAAGACAAATGCTTCCAGCCATCCATTGCACTAATGGATTGGTCATCAGCTGGCTGTCTATGTCCCGCATCAATATAGACCAAAGTACAGAGGGTTAGGCTATGCTATTGTGCACCTACCTGATGCATCAGAAGGTGCGAGGCCCTTGCTAAATTCTGTGCACAGACTTTGAGATCTATACTTTAGACTGTATCTAAACCTGCTCCAACATGGACTGACATTCTGGCCTACTTTCAGCCGATGCGACTTGTCTGTCGCTGAACAGTCGCTTTTTATGTATTCAGCACCTATGTATAATGTTGTAAAAATGCTCTAGAAGCTAAAGTCGCAGAAATGTCACACATATTTGGCCTGCAACTTTCTGTGCGACAAATTCAGACAGGAAAAATCAGTATAAATCCTTAGAAAATTATCCCCCAGTGTCTCCATCTGCTGGCGGTATTGAATAAGCATTGCTGCACTGATGGGGTATGCATTAGACGAAAAAAAAGAAGAAAAAGAAGAATAATACGCCCAGAAAAGAGGCGAAAAGGAGAAAAACGTAAAAAAACGTGAAAAAAAAGTAAGAGGAAGAGAAGGGAAAAAAAGGTGGAAATGGGTTTAAAAGTGATTTCGGCGGAGAATATATATATATATATATATATATATATATATATATATATATATATATATATATACGCGCACACACACACATATATATAAACGTATTCTCCGTTGAGATATTGCAGCCGCTGCTGTGTCCAGGCCCAGGAGCCTTAGCACTGTGCTGTGATGTCACTCAATACCACTGACATCACTAGGTGTAAACAACATCTCTCCTTTGCTGTGTATGTGACTATGGAGCTGTTTGGTGATGTCGTCTATTATGGCCTTCATAGAAGCAACAGGAGATTGTTGCATCCATCTAGAACCCTCAGAACTACAGTGCTATGATGTCACTCACTTCCACAGGCCTTGCAGAGTGTAAACAACAACAACCCAGCTTTGTTGTGTATGTAACCATAGGGATTTGTGATGTCACCTAGAACCTTCACAGCAGCGACAGCTTTATGAGGAGCATCAGCACTGCTCTGCCTGAGCAGAACCATCACCGCCATAGGTTGTCAAATAACCCGGATTTAACCCACACAGGTAAGTCCAATGGGGTGCAGGCATGTCCTCTATGCTTACAGCTTCCCGTGGGTGTTGGTTTGATACCGTTTGGGGACAGCCAAGGAGGCATCTGCAGGCAACAAAGGTAGGTGTGTGCTTGTGTGTGTGTTTCCTATGCAGATCCTAAGCCCAGTGTCACATGCAAGTAGGAGGAGTAAGAAGGGTTCCTGGCAAATCCGGGTTATGGATTGCATTTAAAAAGGCCCCGTGGGAGTGCAATGGGCCCCTGTCTTGCTGCTTAGCAATAATGGTATGGGTTTAGGTTCTGCTGTGTGTACTGGTGGTTGACTGCCCCCCAGCCCAGAGTGTGCATGGAAAATTGTCTGGCAGCCTCCCTGACAGCAAGCAGTGATAGTGCCCATGAAGGGGACCTTGTTGGGCCCGCCCCTTTCACGGTTATCGCTTCTCGGCCTTTTGGCTAAGATCAAGTGTAGTATCTGTTCTTATCAGTTTAATATCTGATACGTCCCCTATCTGGGGACCATATATTAAATGGATTTTTGAGAACGGGGGCCGATTTCGAAGCTTGCTTCCGTCGCCCTATGCATTGACCCGATATGGCAGTATCTTCGGGTACAGTGCACCACCCCCTTACAGGGTTAAAAAGAAAGATTCCTACTTTCATTGCTACCTGCTTGCTGGCTAGCCAGCTAGCCAGCCCTGTGGGCCTTGCTGCTGCAGCCAAAAAACAAAAGGTGGTGCTGCTGCTGCTGCTTCTGCTGCTTCTGCTTGTGTCTGGCCGCTGTTGGAGCGTCCAGGCACAGGACTTCTGCTGCTGCTGACTAAATGGCCTCCTTAATTGGATCATTTGAGTAGCCAGCACACCTGTGCAGGTAGGGCATGACATGATAGGCAGCTGCCTTGATAGCGGGTGGGTGCTGAATGTTCCTAATTGACAAAATAAGATTAATGCTTATGAAGAAATATAAAATCTCATCCCTTCCCCAATATCGCGCCACACCCCTACCCCTTAATTCCCTGGTTGAACTTGATGGACATATGTCTTTTTTCGACCGTACTAACTATGTAACTATGTAACATAACATGGGGGGGGGGGGGGGGGGTCTCCTGGCTGTTCACACAGGTGTGTCATTGCTGTACATTGACCATGCATTGCTTCTGTGGTATTGCAAAGGCAAAGACAAATGCTTCCAGCCATCCATTGCACTAATGGATTGGTCATCAGCTGGCTGTCTATGTCCCGCATCAATATAGACCAAAGTACAGAGGGTTAGGCTATGCTATTGTGCACCTACCTGATGCATCAGAAGGTGCGAGGCCCTTGCTAAATTCTGTGCACAGACTTTGAGATCTATACTTTAGACTGTATCTAAACCTGCTCCAACATGGACTGACATTCTGGCCTACTTTCAGCCGATGCGACTTGTCTGTCGCTGAACAGTCACTTTTTATGTATTCAGCACCTATGTATAATGTTGTAAAAATGCTCTAGAAGCTAAAGTCGCAGAAATGTCACACATATTTGGCCTGCAACTTTCTGTGCGACAAATTCAGACAGGAAAAATCAGTATAAATCCTTAGAAAATTATCCCCCAGTGTCTCCATCTGCTGGCGGTATTGAATAAGCATTGCTGCACTGATGGGGTATGCATTAGACGAAAAAAAAGAAGAAAAAGAAGAATAATACGCCCAGAAAAGAGGCGAAAAGGAGAAAAACGTAAAAAAACGTGAAAAAAAAGTAAGAGGAAGAGAAGGGAAAAAAAGGTGGAAATGGGTTTAAAAGTGATTTCGGCGGAGAAATATATATATATATATATATATATATATATATATATATATATATATATATATATACGCGCACACACACACATATATATAAACGTATTCTCCGTTGAGATATTGCAGCCGCTGCTGTGTCCAGGCCCAGGAGCCTTAGCACTGTGCTGTGATGTCACTCAATACCACTGACATCACTAGGTGTAAACAACATCTCTCCTTTGCTGTGTATGTGACTATGGAGCTGTTTGGTGATGTCGTCTATTATGGCCTTCATAGAAGCAACAGGAGATTGTTGCATCCATCTAGAACCCTCAGAACTACAGTGCTATGATGTCACTCACTTCCACAGGCCTTGCAGAGTGTAAACAACAACAACCCAGCTTTGTTGTGTATGTAACCATAGGGATTTGTGATGTCACCTAGAACCTTCACAGCAGCGACAGCTTTATGAGGAGCATCAGCACTGCTCTGCCTGAGCAGAACCATCACCGCCATAGGTTGTCAAATAACCCGGATTTAACCCACACAGGTAAGTCCAATGGGGTGCAGGCATGTCCTCTATGCTTACAGCTTCCCGTGGGTGTTGGTTTGATACCGTTTGGGGACAGCCAAGGAGGCATCTGCAGGCAACAAAGGTAGGTGTGTGCTTGTGTGTGTGTTTCCTATGCAGATCCTAAGCCCAGTGTCACATGCAAGTAGGAGGAGTAAGAAGGGTTCCTGGCAAATCCGGGTTATGGATTGCATTTAAAAAGGCCCCGTGGGAGTGCAATGGGCCCCTGTCTTGCTGCTTAGCAATAATGGTATGGGTTTAGGTTCTGCTGTGTGTACTGGTGGTTGACTGCCCCCCAGCCCAGAGTGTGCATGGAAAATTGTCTGGCAGCCTCCCTGACAGCAAGCAGTGATAGTGCCCATGAAGGGGACCTTGTTGGGCCCGCCCCTTTCACGGTTATCGCTTCTCGGCCTTTTGGCTAAGATCAAGTGTAGTATCTGTTCTTATCAGTTTAATATCTGATACGTCCCCTATCTGGGGACCATATATTAAATGGATTTTTGAGAACGGGGGCCGATTTCGAAGCTTGCTTCCGTCGCCCTATGCATTGACCCGATATGGCAGTATCTTCGGGTACAGTGCACCACCCCCTTACAGGGTTAAAAAGAAAGATTCCTACTTTCATTGCTACCTGCTTGCTGGCTAGCCAGCTAGCCAGCCCTGTGGGCCTTGCTGCTGCAGCCAAAAAACAAAAGGTGGTGCTGCTGCTGCTGCTTCTGCTGCTTCTGCTTGTGTCTGGCCGCTGTTGGAGCGTCCAGGCACAGGACTTCTGCTGCTGCTGACTAAATGGCCTCCTTAATTGGATCATTTGAGTAGCCAGCACACCTGTGCAGGTAGGGCATGACATGATAGGCAGCTGCCTTGATAGCGGGTGGGTGCTGAATGTTCCTAATTGACAAAATAAGATTAATGCTTATGAAGAAATATAAAATCTCATC